>NC_055966.1:15788209-15945709 GCF_018492685.1 Alosa sapidissima
AGTTTTCTGTGAATATCTCGAGAACCGTAGGGCCTAGGAGGTCCACATTTTTTTGTATGTTGGTCTTAAGGGGGCATGTCAACCTATCCCATTACCACTTATTTCATGTATAGCGCCACCTAGTTAAACATTAAAAAAACAAAACATTAGATGTTCACAATGATCATCACAATATCTCTGGCTGACATAGTCAAAACTGCACGAAATTGAAAGTGTAGGATCATTATGACACCCTCCGAATGCATGCCAAGTTTCGTGGACTTTCGTTCATGGGGGGCCTTACAATAAAATAATTTATGTGTACATTTAGTGACCGTACACCAACAAGGATTCCCGGGACACTGAAAGACCTGGGTACACGAAACTTGGTGGGAATGTAACCCCACATGGATAGCATGGAACCATTGTTTTTCGTTTTGATCTGTAGCCCCCCCGCTGGACTGGACCCCCCGAAAGTTTTCTGTGAATATCTTGAGAACCGTAGGGCCTAGGATGACCAATTTTTTGCATATGTTTGCCTCCAGGGGTCATGTAAACCCATTCCATATGCACACATGTGCATAAACAGATACACATGCACACACATACATTCACAGTAATGTACGTACGTATGACACATACTCACACAGTAGACATATACGCATGCATGCACATGCACACACACAGGCACATAAACAGGCAAACACACAAGCACATGCACACACACCCACCCACCCACACACACATAAACATAAACATGTACACGCACACAATTCAAGAATTTCTCAGAATTATGAACTGGCAAGATGGGGGTGGGGTTGTATAAAATGTATTTTACATGTGAAATCTATGAACTAATCATGTTTTGGTACTGAGAATTGAGTGTGCATAATGCAATTCAGTGAGACAGTTAGAATCATATATGCCTTTCAGCGTGACTTTTGTGGAAAACATGTACTGGACTGGGCGGCGGTCATATTTTGTACCGCTCTGCGGTACATCTAGTTTTTCCAATAATGACCGGCGTTCTATACATTATCCCTTACATAAAACATTCATGACTGTTTCATGAGACATGACTCATTATTCATACCAAACCTTTCATGAATGTGGAAGACAGAACGACGACAACTTGTATACAACATATTGTATGTATTTGTTTTATGATGTAACCTTTGCAGATGATTTCTCATCTTTTGCCATTGGGAATGTCCAACCATTCCATGTTACCCAAATACGAGTCAGCTGAATGTAGGCTAGTTTACCTCCCAGTGTTAAACTCAGTGATTACGAATACTTCACAACATTCGATGTAGACTTCATAAGATATTCATGAAATATTTACAAAAATGGCAATATGCTTCACAACTAATTAGGGTAACTGGCAACACAATTGGGTATGAAAAAGAACATCCCAGAGAGGCAGGGTCTCTAGGGGTATTCATCACTGTGTAAACCTGTGTGCACAAATGATGAAACAATGTCATTTTAATGCTTCTTAACATGAAATTGTGAGGTATTTGGGGAGTTCATCATCTACAGGACATAATATTATTAAAAAATTCAGAGAATCTAAGAGAAATCTTTGCAAACCAGGGAAAGAGCTGAAAAACAAATTGGATGGCCGTGGCCTTGGACCTCAGATGGCCCTGCATCAACACCAGACCTTTTTCCAGACCTGTCATTGTATGGGCTCAGGAAAGCCTCTGATAACCATTGTCTATGTGCCTGTTTGATGCTCAATTCAAAAACTGCAGCCAAAATTGTAACTGTAGATAACTCAATAAAATTGTATTGACATGATACAGAAAATACCACTGTCTTATCTGGGCCTGAGCGTGTTTAAAATGGACTGAGATAACATGGAAAAAGGTCCTGTGGTTAGACCGATCAAAATTTGCCATTCTTTTTAGAAATGATGGACTCATCTGGGCTAAAGAGGAGAGGGCCTATCCAAGTATCCAGCCTACTGTATCCAACTTGTTTTAGTGCTCAGTTCGAAACCCAACATCTATGACAATGTGGAGGAGCATTAGTGCCGACAGCATGGGCATCTTAACCTAGAAATCTAGACGCACCCTAGCGGCAGCAAATTACATTTGCTTCCAGGGCTAGTCTAGCAACTCTCCGTTGGCTTGTGAGCTCGAAAAATTAAACTTCTATCAGGCCAATCGAATCGTGTATAGAGTCGTTAGGCGGGCTTAACATAATGATTGATGGCAGAGTTGCAACGGTTTGGCTTGAATTCCCTGATACTTGAAAACAAAGAAGATGGATGTTGCTGTTGGCCAACAGTGTGACACGAGTTAAGCTTGTTTTAAGATGGCAAAAGTTTGAACTAGCCAACTAGCTCCGCTGGTGGGAAAACGCATGGGACTCAGCGCTGTCCTATTGCGTGCAGAAGGAATTTGAAAGACAACCGATTATCCTGCCCCTCGGACTGAGTACTGCGAACGGTGAGTGCCCAGACCCTACATTTTAATGTGGGTCTGGCTCGTCAGGCTATGGGCATCTTGCACATTTGGCAAAGCACAATCAATTCTGAATGATGTATACAGGTTTTGAGCAACATATACTGCCATCCAGACAATGTCTTTTCCAGGGAAGACCTTGAATATTTCAGGAAAACAATGCCAAAATGAATTCTGCTCATATTTAAATAGTATTTCTCCATAGAGGAAGAGGCCAGGTGCTAGGATGGCCTGTCTGCAGTCCAGATTTGTCAAATTGCATAATGGAATGAAAAACATGACTAAGAATACCCCATACTGTTGAGCAACTGAAATCCATATCGGGGAGTAATGGGACAACATTTCATTCTCAAAACTCTAGCAAATGGTATCCTCAGTTCTAAACATTTACAGAATGTTGTTAAATGGTTGAGGTGAAGCAGCACAGTGGTAAACATGCTCCCGTCCCAACTTTTTTTGAAACATGTTGCTGGTATCAAATTCAAAATTAACATATATTTTCTATGAAATAGTCAAAATTTTCATTTTCAACATTTGATATGTCTATGTCCTTTTTGCTGCTAAATATGGATTTACGAGACTTGAATATGATCACATTCTGTTTTTATTTGCACTTTAAAGAGTAAGTTTTAAAGTCCGCACATCCAAATGTCTGACCTGGGAGCAGGACAAACAAACGACCAGACAAAAAAGAGAAAAAGTCCGCTTCAACCAGGGTTTTCTGCTCCCACTTGTTTTTATTTTTTTGTGACGTTTCGGGTAATCACCCTTCTTCAGACCCCGGTAAAAAATGAAAATGCAATATCATTCTGCTTTAATCGCCCCTCTCTTCAGTTGAGATGTTCAGAACTGCACCAAATTTTATGTGTATGATTAACCTGACATTCTCTGGGGGTATGCCAAGTTTCGTAGAATTTCATCCATGGGGGGGTCTAAAAATTAAGTTATGTGTACATTTAGTGACTGTACACTCATTGGCCTGTAGATGGTGGTGCACACATATACACACGCACACACAGGCACGCACATACCATCGGTATCGGCAATAAGAACAGCCGATACATAATTACAAATTCAGTAGGATTAAAGGAAAACCAAATATTCATCATAATAGTTTGGCTGCATTTCCAGTATTGGTGTTACGTAGTCGTTTGTCCACCAGATGGCGCATCGTTGCAGTGAGACGTAATTTTGTTGGAAGTTAATCTTGTAGGCTACATACAGAATAACGATAGCACTGATACTGTACTAACATTAGCATGCATTCGTTTGGGAACCTGATAGCTGATGCTAGCAATGAAATAGTAGCCTACCAAAATAACGAAAACGTAAAACTATTATTCACTTTACATAGAGGTCATAACCAACATGTTTACTGGCTATATAACTAAATGCAATGTGTAATTGTTTTCTAAAGTAACCTCATCACTGGAAGGAATACTGGACGAAGTCATACTGGAAGCCATGTTAACTTTGGCATGAAACAGCCGTAGGAGTTAAAATGCGCTCGGAATGGGAGGGGCTAGAAAGTAATATTCAGTTGGTTGTCATATAGAATTTCACCGCTAGATGGGAGAAGTTCTTACACAAGGTAGCTTTAATCTACAGTGGGTTGGAAAGACAATTCACCCCTTGCAGACACGTGACTTAAGTCACGTGACGGCTCCATGCTGGACGGCAAAAAGATGGGAGACGGACGGCAAATTACATTATGTCATAAAGATTATGATGAACTGAACACCATTACTATAACATCTTTGTAGTTCAATGTATTGCTGTTTGGGGTCTGATAGTCAAAGAAGATGCCAGTGGTGTTGTTAGATGAAATGGGTCATGATCGCAAATGTAAAGTTATTAAAACTGGTGGTAACAGCAAGGGGAGATAACGTTACGTTAGGCTACTGTAATTAACATTATGGTAAATGAACACCCATAAGTATTTCTGGACTAAAATATTGCAAAGCGATTTGGTTACTTTATTTGTCTTGCTTTTATCAGTTGTAACATAGTCAAAACGTTAAGAATGTCATATCAGAACATGAAATAATAACTAGCTGCCACACTTAGAAGCTAGCTTCTAGCTATTCTAGCTAACGTTTATCGTAGCTCATAGTGCTAGGGCTAATGTAACTCATCAGTTTGTACGTTGCCCAGCGAATAAACTTACTTCTTACATGTCTTAAGTTAAAGAATTGAAAGAAATAGGAAATTTAAAAAAAACTTGAACGGTATTATCTGTTTACATTCAGATCTTGCCAAAGACTTTGCCTAAGTGCTATCTGCCGTCCTGTTCAGAGTCTATGGTTGCTATAGCAACCGCTGCTGTGGAGACACTGAGGAGATAAGCATGCAATTGTGGTTGAAATACTCCCGAAACACAAAGAAAACAAACCAAAATATATCTATGCAAGAACATGGGATGTTGTTGTATTCCAAACAATAAGCCAACAGTCGTGGAAGGGCATTACTACGGTTAAATCTCACTATAATCTCCTAGCTGTGCGATATGTCCCATTACAACCCATTGATTTGATTCGTGTTCTTGCCGTCCACTAGGCTATTTTGCTGTGGCGCGAACAAAACGTGACGTCACTTGCAAGGGGTGAATAGGCCTATGCTTCCTACAAGGACAAGCCTGTAGTTTACCGCAGAGAACATCTAATAAGACAGGGTAGGATGATTTCTGCATGACATGTAATTCCCATTTCTTATTGAAGCTGAAATAAATCTGAGAATGTTTATCGGACATGCTTGGTTTTTACTGTAGGTAGGCTACGTTAATCTTAAATTATATCAATAGCCTAGGACGTAGGTAAAATAATGTTACCGTTAGCATTGGTTGAGTGATGGAGGCCAATTTGATTATTGATGTATTTGTAGAAAACCATGAATGCGGTTATAGGCTACCAAGCAAATTGATAACAGCACTAATTGTATCTTTCGACTGTCATCTCATTTGCTTATGACCATAACCTAGGCTACTAACAGGAGCTAAGTGAGTTAGCCACAACACGTTCGCTAATGGAAAATATATAGGCTACCTGAAAGATAACCTGTCTATGATGCATCCTAAACACCGGGCTGGGACATTTCTGCTCAAAGTCTCAAAAAGCATCCGAGTCAGCGTTCATTCCCAAACACCCATATAGGCTAGCCTACTTCAATTTTCAAAGGTGATTTAAGTAAGGAAGAGCATGGCTCAAAGTAAAGTAACTACGACTGAAACTACATAAATTCGCCAAAGTGAATAATTTGTGTCAACTCGCCGCAATGTAGATTGATTAACGCACCCGTGATGATCTACATCTCCATTTAAACCAAATGTTTTAGAGCGCACGTTGAGAGATGTATCCAGGGCAGGACTGTACCTACACATATTTGTTGCACGTGCTACAAAAATCATTCTTTGCGATGGATGATTTAGTACCAACGTTACACCGGGGTCCAACACAGTTTTGCCTATGGCTAGCCTATACCGTGAGAATGAGACGCTTTTTGTTTGTTCGAAGTGCGTGTTTAGGGTGTGAGAGGGGAGTCGATGTGCTTTGATTCCAGCTTGGTAGTTGTAGTCTATGCGATTAAAAAACACGTGTGTGTGAAGTATCCAAACAATGGAAACGCTTTCATTATGGCTGCTTAGCCACAGACCTTGAGCTACTGTACAGTGGGTTGGGTTCCATTTAGAAGTGTCCACTTCATTCGCGCTTTCCGTGATTCACACAGCTGCCTAGCCTACTACTGATATGCAAAACTATTAACTTTTCGCCAAGAGGTGGCAGCCCGCTTCTGTGCCATTGGTTCCCAAAGGAGATTTTATTTGGGTCACCAGCATAGCCTAGTGACAATTTATGTTGTGTAATAGGCCTAGCATAGGGCCTACCTTATATAGCCTAGCTTATATAGTTTGTTGTCACGGTTTTGTCATAACTCCTCTATGCATTTTTGCATTTAGAATAGCTCTGAAACCGGGGGGCGAACACGTCGCAATATTAAACAATATTTCTATCAGGCGCCTGCATGGACTAGGCTGGGTGAACTCAGCCTGATCTGTCGGCGATTTCTTTTTTGATTTCTTAAAAGATTGAGCTTGGTCTGGGGAAAGCCACACTAACCATGGACCACATATTTGCAAAATGCAAGGGAACATGAATCAGCCTATTATTTGCACGAACAATAATGGACAGTAGCTCTTCAATTTGGCCCGTGTATAACAGTCTAGCAACGCATTTCATGAAGGCCCTTTTGGACATGTCAGTTATTTGCACCTCTAGGTTAAACTGCATTTTGTTTTAGACTAGGCTACTGGTATTTAATTTGTGCATTGAGAATAAAGCTGAATATCATATGAGCTAGATGACTAAACGTATGCATATTCTTGATAGCTGTTGAAAACTGCATGGAACTGACAGGGATTGTTTTGTTTAATAAAAAATAAATACATTATGCTGCTACCTTCTGCTTTTCCCAAATACAATGCAGCCTCCAGTTGCAATGGATGGACTGTGATGAACTGCCCTACTTGATTGTTTAGAGATTTTAAAGGTTTTATAACAATGCTACAAATTTTTTGGCAAGTGCTACAAATCTATTCACCATTGCAGCGCCAGTAGGCTACACATTCCAAACAAGCATACACAAAGGTTTCAAGAGTGGGGGATGGAGTAGAAGATGGAGACAAATTCATTAATATGATTTATTTTCGCGGAATGGATGTACAGGACTGAGCGGCGGTCATATTTTGTATCGCTATGCGGTACATCTAGTTTCTCTCATGTTCTCCCTTCAACATTTTACTTGGCTGAAATATCCATCTGTAATATGTAAATGTATTAGAGAACCTCTACAGGTGGAAGTCTGAAATATGCACACATAAAAAAACACATAGCTCGGATGCCACCACAAGCAAAAAGCATGTCACAGCACACGCACACACACACGCTCATTAGTATGCAAACAAGAACATTTCAAGAGGGCCCAACGACTGTGATCGTCTCTCCTAATGCTTCCTTCCTGGCCTCGAGTTTACATTGGAACAGACTTCGGCTTCTTTTTGGGGTTGTCTGCCGGAATATTTTCTTTGGCACTTCACCAGATTTTCCAGAGAGCCGTCTCTGTGGCGCTGGATGCTGCCAGATTGTGTGTGTGTGTGTGTGAGTGTGTGTGGTGGGGGGGTGCATGGATGAAGGATGAATGTAGATTTGTTGCACCTGTGAGAGGAACCATGCTGAGGGGAAGATCCAGGGGGCTTAAACCCTCCACCCCACCCCGTCCACCCTGACTGGCTGCTAGCCCATTACCCCTCAGGTACACTGTCCTCTTGTGTACCCCCAAGCAGCTCCAGCCAAGCGCAGTGCCGTGCCCCACCAATGCCTTACGCCACAGCGGCACTCAACACATAACGTTCACAGAGCGGATGGGTGGTGCCACGGAATGTATCTTGTGTAAAAAGAAATATAAATAGAACACTGGCCTATTTTAACGTTTTGTATTGCAGACGTCCTCACACACACACACACGCACGCACACACACACACACACACACACACACACACAGCACTTCCACACTGCCATCAAATCTGTTCAACCGGCTATTCAATGGGATGATTTGTG
Organism: Alosa sapidissima; assembly: GCF_018492685.1. Taxonomy (NCBI): domain Eukaryota; kingdom Metazoa; phylum Chordata; class Actinopteri; order Clupeiformes; family Clupeidae; genus Alosa; species Alosa sapidissima. The sequence goes on from NC_055966.1 coordinate 15,796,270, forward strand.
TGAACAACATGTTTACGAACAATTGTATGCAATCTGGTGCATAGAAAGATATTGTATGGGTGTGCAGAGGAACTGTAAATGTGTGTGATTCAGTGCTGTTGGCAATCACATTGAGGCACTTTGCCATGTCTTTCCTCGACTGTCACTGAGGTGTTCTATGTGTGCTCCATCTGTGCAAAGTCTCAAGCCAAATGCATGAGATATTGCCACTAGCTAGATCATACGAGTAGGTGATCTGCATATGTAGATGCATTTCCATAAGATCTGTATGTAAAGTGTTTAGAGTACATCAACAAAAAGACTCAAGGTTTGAGTGTATCACCAGACTCCTGGCAGATATCTCCATTTCAGTCCGAACCTCAGCGAATAGATCCTGGCATGTTTGTGTGACTGAGGAGTGAAATATTCAAGGACTATAAACAGAGTTGGAAATTATCTGCACTGGATTAGACTAAGAGACTATGTGCATACACATGTTCTTCCACTTCTTAGTTGCTCTGTAGAAAATGTAGCGGCCCCATGGTGCCACTTCCCCTGAGTTGGCATGGCATCAGTAATCGTTCCCTATGACCTCAAAAGGGCTGTTTATTTTACATGAATCCCCATAGGTGAATGGTGGTGCAAAAGGGTGTTAGGTGATACCAGATGTCTTTCTGTTAGCATAATGGGTGCGGATTGCGAAACACACAGGGTAGGTGGATCACAGTGAAATCCTAGTGTGCTGAAACCATTGACTGTATAAGAAGCTGAAACTCTTTTGGAAAGTGAAGGATAACACATATTATCTTACACGATAATTATGAACTTCACAGTACTGATGTACAACAATGGTGGTCTTTTGTGAAATGAAGATGGCCTCACAGAACTGACAGGGAGGGACTAGCTTGGCAGGGCATTTCTGATTGGAGAGCTGCTCATGTAAAGGATGGATCTTGACAGGACATTTCTGATTGGAGGGCTGCTCATATGTAAAGGATGGATCTGCAGCATAGAGGAGAGCATGTATGATCATCTGCTTAGTACAGCTTGCAGTTATCTAAGAGGTCGGGGGAGGGTGGGGGGGGGGGTTGTCTCTCTCCCTCTCTTTGACACACACTCACAAACACATTCCCTTATTCAGTCTGCCCACCCACACACTCCCAGACAAGCAAACGTAATCTCATCTCTTCCCACGAAGATCCACCGTTAAATCTCACTTCCCTCCACCTGCTCCCCCTCTGATACCGCTCTCCGTTGCTCCACATTCTAATTTTAGGCAGGTAAGTCTAAGGTGAGTGCACCCGGGCCATCACCTTCCTTCAGTCAGGGTTAATAGTGTGCTCCTGTTTCTCCTGTATTGCACTCATACAGTATGAGTTCCCTGTAGAGAAGTCGGTAAAGATGTTCTTTTAATTTTTATTTTAAGAATCACTAAAAAATACATATTTTTAGTAGATTCAGATGGGCCAGAGGGCCAGATGTACTAACGCTTTTGCGCCCACTTCAGGCGTATTTGTTTCGCAACGTGCATGTAAAATCATTGCGAGGTATGTACAAACAGGCCGCAATGAAGTAAAAGCGCAAACTGCCTGTCGCGGGAGCTGAAAATGGCTAATTGCGTTATTCGTGTCATGCATTTCATTCATGGGATGATCCAGGGGAAAGTGGGAGTTTAGCGTAAAAAGATGGGAGGGGAAGAGTAAAGAGCGCCTAATTATGTTTTCCGCGGTATGTACAAAGACTGCTCCTGAAAGCGCACGTCTATTCTGCGCCTAAATACTTCCACTGTGTTAATCCAAACTGCAGTTCAATGCGTCAATAAGAGAACCTTTCAAAGACAACAGAATCGCTATTTAGAGCACCAGTTTTGTAAATATTTGTAGGCTACTATCAAAATCAACCTAACTTTCGTTGGCCTTTCGAATGTCTTACTTTCACGTCATTCACTTAAACTTTCCTATTTGCTAGATTTGACCAATCTTCCATAGCCTACGTGCACAAGTAGTTTGAGTAAAACTACTGATCTTCATTATCTCCCTGCTTGTTGACATCTTTATTGTGTTTAGGAATGAGCAGAGACACTCAACTTGTTCACTCACTCTACATCGCATGCGCACCCCATTAACCTCACACAGCCGTTTCTATAACAACCAACACTGCTGGACTCTTAATAATAGTTCATAATAGTAGTCCCCTTACTTTTCCTAACAGTGTGTAATTAAATTGGTTTTGTTAATTATGTGTACACAACATTTCCCCCTCCCTCCCAAGATCCTAGACTTCTGCATAACTAAGTCTTTGCCAGAACAATTGAACAGTAATACAGAGTGCACGGCCTACACTGTCACTCTGTGACAAAGTCCTTTAAGTAGGCAGGGCGGGCCCTGGCCCTTACGGGTCGGCACTCCTTGACCTCTGGCTGCGGCCCCTCCAAAGCAGCTGGGGAAGTACCCATAGCTGAACTCATGACACGGCCCAGCCCTGGATCTGCCTGGAGGCCAGGGGAAAGCAGAGGAGGTTGCGGTTGCTGGGGCGCTGGTGAATGGTGCAGCCTGAGGAGTATGAGAAGCCTGCTGTGGCCCTATACGTGTCGGTACCAGTGGAGGTGGGGCCGATGGCAGTGGAGCCACCATTTCCTCACCTGGGTTCTGCACTTTCCTCAGTCTCTTAGCATGCCATTGTGATCCGTCACTAAGCATGAATGTGGCTGGGCCCAGCTGCCTGTGCACCTGGAAGGGCTGGCTCCAGTATGAAGCCATCTTGTTGCCCCGGTGAGGCCTACGAGCTCGAACCCAGTCACCTGCGGTAATAGCAGTGCTCTTGACCCTGTGTTTCCGGTCAAAATACTGCCGCATCCGTTGTTGATGTCTGTTTACGGCGCTTTGGCTTGAGCGTGAGAGCTGCCGGCTGTAGGCACTGCCATGCCTCGTGCCTTGAGTCTGTCCAGTGGCAGTTCCATCTCCCGACCCATCATGAGGAGTGCTGGAGAGGCCCCAGTTGTGGTGTGTTGGCTGGCCCTGTAGTGCATTAGGGTTTGGTTGAGTGCCGTCTGGAATGTACACCCCTGAGCCAGGTGGGCTCAGACGCCATTCTTTAGGCTCTGGTTGAACCGCTCCACACCGCCGTTTGCTTGTGGATTGTAGTATGCTGTGCGGATGTGTTTGACTCTCCTATCACTGAGGAACTGAGAGAAGTCTGCAGAGATGAACTGGGGCCCATTATCTGTTGTGAAGGCTTCTAGGATGTCTGTGATGACCTGTGTTGTGACAGTTCCAGCTGGAACCACTTCGGGCCATTTTGAAGGTCGTACAGCACCCAGGGGCGGTTTTAGGGGCGGGGCCACAGGGGCCCTGACCCCACCTGAAATTTCATTGGCCCCTGAATGGCCCCTGTACCGTCAATCATCAATAAATGTCAAACTTGTTGAGAACGATGATCAGAGATGCAATTCCATTCCCAAACAACTGGTGGCAGTAATGCACCTTTTGAAGCTTGAAAGCTAAAGCACACAAAGAACTGCTTAGGTCTGTGCACTAAAGAAAGAATACATTTGGCTAACCAGAGAACTCTCGGCTAATGTGTAGAACTGATACATTTGGCTAACGAAAGTATCAGCTAGCGTGAAGAACCGATCAATGGCAGCGTTTCATCCTCCACAGAAGTTTCTTGGTGAGTCACAAATCTAGGCTATGTGAGTTATCATTAATATGTGAAAAGGATGTTTATTTGTTGCTGTTAGGTTTGTCAATTAAATTATGAAGCAGCAGCAAGCTGCTAACGTAACTTAGTCAGTGAACTATTAACATTAACTTAACTTTAGGTTACCTGAGTTCAGGTTTGAATTCATTGTTGGCATGCTGATAGATTTTATGCATGGTAAGGTAACATTAATGAGAGTCAGGTTAACATTAATGTATGACATTTTTGAATGGCGTTATATGAAATGGCACTGCAGAGAAATGGACATCCTGTTTGTTTGGGGTCCAACATTACATGCGCCAGTGCGTTTGATTTTTCGCTTGAGGAAAAGGTTTAGCATTAACGTTAAATCTCATGAGAATGCAGGCCTAATTGAGGGGTAATGTTACCTAACACTACGTTTTTGTAGAGTTAATGTGAGCTATCATTGCAAAGTTATTAACCACTATTCTGAGTTTATTTGATTCATGGACTTCGCATGAATTCTGTCTCAAAGTAGAGTTTCATTGAGATTTTATTGTTAACTGGTTTTACAGTTGCTAGACGACATGCTGAATACAAGTATGGATTTTGTGACACACATTTGTGTTTCACCTACAGACTGGGATGGCGTAGGCTCAGATTTGAGCTGGTGACTTTAACCCACAGTCTTCAGAACCACCAGAGTCACCAAGCATAGCTGCTCCTAATGGTACGATGCTATTTCCTGTTGCCACTACAGTGAGCATATTTTGTCATTTATTTTAGAAACGCCATGTTGACAGTGCTGTTTAGATTCTATGGGCTAAGCCCCGAATGTTTTCAACTGCTGGCGCCACCCCTGCTTCTAGCCATCAGTAAGCTCACGTCATGTTTGCTTGTCAAGTGCTCACCAGAAATTAACATTGCATGACACTCCTGCGATCCAAGACAGGTTCTCTTCAAGTTCCTTCAAGGCAAAACATCCTGACTTACATCCTCATGCACATCTCATTTCCAAATAATAGCCTACTACAGACAAGGACACAAGTTACTCTCCTTCTTAAAGTGAAAGGCACCTAGACTTACACACCACTAATATAATGTAATCATGACATTAAAGGTAGGTGTTAAAAAAGTAAAAAGGTTGACAGTGGGTTATGAAAGTTAATAACAATTAAGTTACTCAAACTTGTTTCATTTTCTTTCTCTCCAGACATTTCCCATTATAGAGCAGCTGGTTCTGTGCAACCAAAGGTATTCCGCAAGATACAGCATGGAAATAAGAAGAGGCCACTAAATGACTTCCAATACAAAGACTTCAAATGGTTGGAGTATTCCATATTTAGTGTTTTGCTACCCCTTCCATAATTTTTTCGCTTCCAAATTCCCCATTGTCTGTCTTCAAATCAGAATCAGACTTTTGTAACTGGAAGCAAGACGGTGATTCAAAGACCATTCCAAATCAGACCATTGTAAAAATAATTGTTGAAAAAAAAAAAATAGTGTAAATATGATGTAGTTCACATGCTGTGTGTGTGTGTGTTTGTTTGTTTGTTTAAATGTATGCAAACTGGCAGTGAAGGTGGTTTCTCTTATCAACAAAAGGGGAAAGAGTTGAAGTAAAACTTGTCCAATTGAACAAAAATGAATATGATTGTACAAATATGATGTATGATTTCTGTTTAAAATATCAATTCATTTCCGCTGAAGTGTCTATTATATTTTAGTTTTATATATTGTGTTTTCAATGCACATTATAAATAAATAGGAAAAAGATTTATATTGGCTTTTTAGTTTTTTAGCAAAAGTATTTGAACAAGGTGAGACTGGTGAAATATATGCACCTTACTGCTGTGGTGTAGTCTAGTTAGCTGTAGTGGGTATACTGTGATCAACCCCAAATGTTAATACCTTTCCTTGCCTATTTTAAGTGGGTATACTGAGATGGTGATGCTTTTTAAGTGGGTATACTGCATAGTCCTGCATATCACATAGACTACACCACTGACTTACTGAACAAGGGATTTTCTGTGCATGGATGTTGACCGTTTCTTGGCCCCTCAGTGTATGATGTGGCCCCTGTCTCAGAAAAATCCTAGAACCGCCACTGACAGCACCACAAGGAAACGCTGAAGATGGGGAATTCCACGGCCATGGATCTCCCCACAGATGTCGAGCTGGAGATGTTCCCATGGAGGTCCAGTTTTCCCAATGAGGAGGAAATGCACACAGTCTTTAACCAGGGCTTCAATATCGCGATCGATGCCTGGCCACCAGATGAGATCTCGGCATCGCTGTTTGAGTTTAACGATGCCTAGGTGCCCCTCATGTGCCATGGATAGCACGCGGGCCCGCAGGCTGCAGGGCACCACGGTGCACAAGGCGCTGGAGACACAAACATCACCCCAACATGACAGTTCATCACACACCCTTGCCAGTGTTTCCCATACATTGACTAAGCTGTGGCGGGGCGCCACAAAATAAAAATCGGCCGCCACAGATTCATATTCTATATTTAATTTAATTTAAATTAAATATAAGATGAAATCCTTGCATTGCCATTGAGCTGCGCTTTTTACGCACGCAGCCTTTCCTTACCCCACCCCGCTCTGTCTCGTAGCCCGCTGCCCCTCCTCTGCATGTGCATTTAACAAAATATTCACGATTGTTGAAGGATTGTTGTTGCCACATAGAAGCATTGCATACAAGACGTCTGGCTAAATTGCTATTAAATCCGCTTAGCATCGTGACCATGCTGCGCAAATTTGTTCAAAACTGCTGAAGTTAACTCTGCTAAGGTCTTATCACAACATATTAGGCTACATTGAAGAGACTAAACTAAGTTAAGTTATGCAATCAAGCAGTATCTCAAAGCTAACGTTAGAATACTGTTTGGATGTCGAATTTAGCATGCTTAGCCTACTTACAGCTGCTTGTCAATTTCGTTGAAGGGCTCATTTTATTGACTCTGAATGTAAAATCCCGATGTAAATGGAAAAGTGTTTTCCAAAATGCAAAAGTGCTTGTCCCAAGGAGAAGTACGAACCTTTATAAAATGAAATTGGTCGTCAAGAGGGTAACTGCATCATCATAGTTGGCAGGCGTCCTAAGGAAAATGCGTTGCCCCTCCACTCCAAGACAATGGCGGAGGAGAGCCATTTTCCTCTTATCGGTAATATCCTCTAAGTCTAAAGCGTCCAGGTAAACTCTCCAGCCAGTTTGCCTAAGGAACCGGAGGATCTCCGGGGACGGCAAGGAAGTGTGCAGGTGGGGGCAAACCAAATTCGGCCATTCTCGTCGCCAATATTGTGTTTAGGAATGAGCAGAGACACACAGAATGCGTATTACACTTTTACTCAACTTGTTTACTCACTCTACTATTATGAAGTTTAGGAATGAGCAGAGACACACAGAATGCGTATTACACTTTTACTCAACTTGTTTACTCACTCTACTATTATGAAGTTTAGGAATGAGCAGAGACACACAGAATGCGTATTACACTTTTACTCAACTTGTTCACTCACTCTACTATTATGAAGTGTATACACAACAATCTTATCATGTTTGGTATTATTTCATGATCACTAAACGTTTGATTCTTTTTAATGTTGTCATCAGTTAACTTCATTAAACTGCGCTTGTGTGTAGGCTCTGCCGTTCAGATGTGGACGTTCATAAATTGCGTTTATGGGCGGAGAAAGGCAGAGAAAGCCGCAGTTTACACTATTTGATAAATACGACGGAAACTTGGGTCTGATAGCGTTCGCAATCTGCGGTTTGTCCATGACACTGATAACGCTACGTTCGCAAATGTACGTACATCTGGCCCTGAGTCTCTTTATTTTTCCATTTAACACAGAGATACAGCACTATTCGCTCATTGCAGAGCTTCAGAGGGGGGCATTTATTCTAGTTTGCCCTGAATGGTGGTGCAACTAGTGAGTCATATTTAATTTAATCCCTTCAAAAGATTTCTAGCCTTAATAACAGAGCATGTCTGAAGCCTGTGGTGAGACTGCTATTTGAACTCTCCTGGAGCCAGTGGTTTATATGAATAGCATATTTCATACATTGTGCTTGCAGCATAAACAGCACTGTTGGTTTAAACATGTGTGTGTGTGATGGAGGGTAGTAGAGCACACACACTAAAAAGGGATTCTTACACTCGCCTGAGGCCAAACGTTTAGGTAACGCTCATATCTCAGCAGCAGGCTGAGAAGTGATGAGAGGCTGCGGACAGACTGTCTTCTGCTCCGCTCTCGGGGTCTCTGGATCCTGCACCACGTGTGAGGAACGTCTGTGGGGAGAGCTGAGCTACTGAGGTAGGCCGTGGACTCACATGGAGGCAGCCTGGATCACTCTCGGAGCGTGACCTCTGACATGTGTAAAAGGCACATGCACGCACACACACACACACACACACACAGAGAGAGAGAGAGAGAGAGAGAGAGGGTGCAAAGCAGGGTCTGACAAAGAGGCTTTTCATGAGCTTGTGGAGCCCTGGGAGCACTTTACTCTTGGAATCCCTAGAGAGGGCAGGAGAGCTTGCACTGGACTGGGGCCTGCTACTCACGGCCCCCATTTCTAGCCCTCTAATACACACACACACACACACACACACATACACACACACACACACACACACACACACTCCCATGACATCATTGCCACTGGAGGACCCTTGTTTTTTACAGCATGACATCAGTCTTACACTTGTGTTAAGTGGCCCTTTCGCCACTGACCCCCAGGCTGCTTCCTAGTGTCCACGCGTCCATGAGTTTCCGAGCGGAGGAGCGCTTGGGCAGGACTCCCTCATTTCCTCTGGGCCAAGTGAGCCTCAGGTGGCCAACATAAATCCACAAGCTTGAAGGAACACCACATGGATGATTTCTCCTGATGAATTCAACATTTTTGTTTTCTTTATCTCTTTCTGAAAGCTTTTGCTTGCATTTCAGTCTGCTTAAGTCATTGCCCTCCTTTCGTTAATGCTTATTCATAAATTACATCAGCCTGACTGCTAAATAAATCTAATAATTAATGGCACTTTATGGGACTCTATAGCGCAGCACAGTCATATAGGTTTTGTCAGTTTTCCCAGCAAATTTCGGTTCCCAAGGCACCAGAACACCAGGGCATGTGCAACTGATAGAGAATCTAGCCTTTGGTTCCCAGGGGCCACTCCCTTCCCGTGCAGTTTTCATGGAATAACTCGAGAATCATTGTGCCCAAGATTTTGTGATACAGTATGTTGGTTCCAAGGAGCTGCATCAACCCAGCCCATTCGTGGTGTAGCGCCACCTAGTGTAAGACGTAATTGGAAAAACACGGTGCTTCAATCACCAATATCTTGTGATGAAAATTTTTGAACTGCACAAAATGTGACATGTAGGGACGCCATGACAACCTCTGAATGTCTGTCAAGTTTTGTAAAGCTCCATCTAGGGGGGCGCTGCAATTTACGAACTTCTATATATTAAGAACCGCTAAAGCTATGATTTTGAAATGGCAGTGCACACACTTGTCTTGATGAAGAACTGCACAAAGTCTGTGGAGACACATACACATTATGCTCATGCATACACACAGGCACATAGATGCACACATACAAACACATACATAGAACAACATTTTATTACATGTACATGTATACATAAACCAAAAAAAGAATCATTGAGCATTTAAGACTTGTGGTTTACAAGGCGTTGCAGTAGTGTGTGAAGGAGAAAAGTGGAGAAGCGTGATTTATTTTCTTATGGAAAGTTAATGCAACACCGTGCGCAACATCTAGTTGCCTTTGACATCATATTATTCATCTAATTGAGTCATATTTGTCTCTGACAGTTTCTAAGGAGCGGTGTTGGAAAAAGCATTAATAGCAGACAGACACACCAGAGAAGAATGCTTTCCCCCAAACAAAGAGTGCATGGCCAGGGCTCCTAGCTCCTCACACATCTTGGAGGCATTTTTCTGACACCAGACGTGCGGCAAAACCTCCAAACAGACCTGCTCATTCTCAGGCTTGCGGCCAGTTCTTTTACCAAACATCACCATGGAGACGCACCAAAGCCTCTCGAGCAGGGTCTTGTGGGATAACAGATGATGTCATGCTGGGAGGAATTCACAGGCACAGGGTTTAAAGGTGGCAGAGCACCATGGAGCGAGAGGAGACCAGAGAAGATTTCCATTTCCCTTTATTCCTTTTCTGACGCTTTTACCCAAAGCCACTCTAAACAAAAGAGCAGGTAGTGAGAGGAGTGTCTCCTGGGGAAGGGGAGCAGAGAGGAGCAAGTGGTGGGAGTTGTCCTCGGGTTGTGAATGCTGCGGTGCGGGTGAGCTGAGTTAATGTGATTGTGTCAGCCCATGATGACCTCGATCCTAGGGCCAGACCACGATGGCTTCGAATGTAAGCCCATGATGACTTTGACTGTAGGGCCAGCCCACGATGGCCTCGACTGGAGGGCCACAACGAGGGCGTCAACACGGCACAGTCCAGCCTCATTCACACATTTCTTTCTCTTGCTATTTCAATTTTATTTCATGATTATGGTTATGGTATTTAGCAGACGCTTTTGTCCAAAGCAACACACAAATAACAACAATACAAAGTTAAATTTAACAGTAAACAATTAAAAAAGTTTGTAAGACTACATTAAGGAGAATATAGCAACAATAAACAGCAATGTCAATTCAATGAATAGCCTAATGAAAATGAATAAATACTATAATATACAAATCATAACGCATAAGATACCCTTAATAAACTATTGAATTGAATTGAATTGCATGTTGAACAGATATGCCTTTAGACCCCTCTTGAAAGACCCAAAACTAACTAAAACAGGAACGGAGAGCACTGGGCAACTCATTCCACCAACAAGGAACCACTGAGGAAGAGTCATTTTTCACTGTCATGTCATTTCAATGTAATTTTCTATAGAGCCTTTGGTAATAACCATAGTCTGAAGGTGCAGCACATATATGGGTTTACTTAATTAAGTTGATACAGTTGAACAGTGTTGTAAACATGTCGCTGTAATATTACATTGTAATTTCAATTCTCATTACTATTGTCTTGATAGCTCTCATAATATTACTTATCATAACAGCCTAGAATAAACTTATAAGCACATCAAATTATGGAAGGAAAACAATTATAATTGTACAATTATAATGTTGGCTTTATGGTAATAAAATGGACAATGATTATGGAGAATTGAAATAAAGTTTACCTCTGACTACTGTGTGTTACAGTAGGCAATGCTTTGTTCCTGACTCTTGGAGTTCTGGCACTGGATTGGTTCTGTTGCCATGTCAACATAACACACACTTTGACGATGACTGCAAATGCTCCATTATTTGTTTCTCCTTCACGTCTCACTCTCTCATGTTGCAATGGTGGCTTTCGACCTGCAGTGCAGTTCATCTGATTCCCATCTCCCAGGGTGGTGCTTCACAAGGACCTGCTGTCCACTTAGCAGCACTCTAAACAACAGGAAAGAAATTAAGCGTGCATCTGTGGCTGCTTGGCAGGGGATGTTCTTTCTGCTGTTGTTTTGGGTCTGGTCCTGCTGGCTCTTGTTGGGATTTCCATGTCTGCTGTTTCCTGCAGGCAGCCTTCGGTCTTTTAGATGAGTCCCATGCAGTTGTTCACCTCAGTGTGGGCATAATCCATGAGCCATGGGGACACTATTCTCTTCAGGCATGTGGCCTATCAACCTCTCAAGGAATGTCACTGGTAAACTTTCTCACTAAGCACACTTAATTCTATTTACAGAGCAGATTACAACACTAGTATTTAGTACATACTAACTTTCACAATTATGTAGTTTGTAAATCTGGGGCTTTGCACAACATATTATATATATATAAAAAAAACAACACACACACAGTGTTCTGGTAATATTCTTGCGAAGAACAGCTCATAAATATTTGCAAACGGCTCCAGTGTCTTGCTGTGTCAGTGTGATTTCTTTTCTCCTAGCATATCATCACTCACTCTTAGTCTGACAGGCAGATGTTTCATTGCTCCAGGGGAGACATATCTGCATTTTAGGCCCCAATCCCATATTTCCTTTGACTTCTTAACCCCTTCTTTTTGATGGCAAACTAAGTTTTGTGATAAACAACTTATGACAAAGATAATTGTCAGCTTAGCTTAACTCTATCTCTCTAATACTCTAATAGTATCAGTCAAATAACCCTTACATAACTTAAATAACCCAAATGTAACCCCTTTGCTGTTGGCCAAATTTAAGCGCGTCAATAGATAGAGTCAAGCCAGCTTTGCATTGCCGGTCTGGTCAGAGGTGACTGTTGACCCCTCTGGCCACATCACCTCAATCCTCCTTCTCACACGGATTGAGTCGAGTCAAGTCGATATACGCGTGGGAGAAAACCAGCTCCAGATTTGAAAGTGGCGCCCGGAATTGTGTAGACTCCCTAAAGGGATTAAGATGTTCTTGTTGAGGATTACATGTAAGTTGATAAGGAAACGAGAGTAAGCTGGGATTCACATAGTAACACATTTATGGACTGTTACTGCTACTGCCACTGGTTCATTGATTAAAGCACCTCACACACACTTGAGCACGTACACTATGTGGATCAGTGTGGAGTTACATTATCATGGATGCTTTGAATAAACAGTACACTGACAACAGCACTAATACTATTTTGCAACTTTAATACTCATGTTTTGACAGTGACTACTGTATTTTGCACACAATACCAATAAACTCTAAAGATAACAAACAATTAAACTCTTATTTTTCAAAACACCTCTGTTGCTTGGGCAATACTGCAGTCATATATTGTACAGACAGTGTGCATTTGTTTCAACTACTTTTTCTGGGTAGATTTAGTTAACCAAACTACCGTATTTTTCGGACTATAAGTCACACTTTTTTTCATGGTTTGGCCGGTCCTGCGACTCAGGTGCAGCATATATATATTTATATATGTGTTTTTTTTCCTCTTAATGAAACATTTTTTGACTGGTGCGACTTGTGCGAATACTCCGGTGCGAAAATACGGTACATTTCTCCAGTAGTGGTTCTAGGATTTTTCTGAGACAGGGGCCACATCATACACTGAGGGGCCAAGAACCGGTCAACATCCATGCACAGAAAATCCCTTGTTTAGTAAGGCAGTGTAGTCTACATGATATACAGGACTATGCAGTATACCCACTTAAAAAGCATTATCATCTCAGTATACCCACTTAAAATAGGCAAGGATACAGTAGGTAAGTTGCACAGTTTTGAAAATGAATGTTAAGGGTTGTTTTAAGGACATGTTTGTGCATGCCCGTAGGCTGCCACTCTGAAGTAATTAAAGGCGATTCAAAATGAGTCAGAAAAGTCGAGACAGGACCCATCGTCAAAATTTCGGTGTCCACCACTCTAGTTCATCCAAAACAAACCAGAAAAGGGACTCAAAGTGCTAAATACCGGAATTATCCTTTAAGTTAATGTTAACAGTTCACTGACTAACTTGCTGCTGCTTCGTAATTTAATTGACAAACCTAACAGCAACAAATAAATGTCCTTTTCACATGATAACCAACATAGAGATTTGTGACTCACCAAGAAACTTCTGTGGAGGATGAAACGCTGCCATTGATCGGTTCTTCACGTTAGCTGATACTTTCGTTAGCCAAATGTTTTGGTTCTTCACATTAGCAGACTTTTCTGGTTAGCCAAATGTATTCTTTCTTTCATGCACAGACCTAAGCAGTTAGCTGTGTGCTTTAGCTTTCAAGCTTCAAAAGGTGCATTACTGCCACCAGTTGTTTGGTAATGGAATTGCATCTCTGATCATCTTCTCAACAAGTTTGACACTTATTGATGATTGACGGTACAGGGGCCATTCAGGGGCCAATGAGATTTCAGGTGGGGCCAGGGCCCATTCTCTATGGTAGCTTTGCTGTAATTCAACTAGCTATAGTGGATCAGTGGTTCTCAAACTGTGGTACGGGTACCACTGGTGGTACGCGAACTCTCGTTAGTGGTACTCAGGGAGTCTCCAAGGTGACTTTTCATAAAGACTTCACGCGAAACAGTATGTAAAATATGTAGTTGAATTGGCCTACGCACCTGTATTTTAATGCCGGTCATAATGGTGGTACTTGGAGAGCCAATTGTTTTCGTGGGTGGAACTCATTGTGAAAAGTTTGAAAACCCCTGCTCTAGATCATTCAACCCTCTGTTCAAACTTGATTTTGTTTTACTCAGTCCAAGCCCCATTACTCTTCAAGTATCATCACAGAGTTTTCAGACGCTGAGAGTTATTTTTCTTAGTCTGCATTGAGAGTGGCAGGTTCTTTTACAGAGGCTTTGCACTTAAGTGTCTCTGACTGAAGTGGGTGAGACTGAGAGATGAAATGACAGCATGAGATGGCTGGCTTGCAAGGACCCACAAAGATCCTTTCACAGACGTGCTACTCAAAATGACTCCATGTCTGCCAGCGGTCGGAATGTAATTAGCGGTTGTAGGTAGGTTGTAATATAGCAACGGATGACTTTTCAGGCAACGTTTCACAACCAGGCCCGTGCTCTGGCTCTGTAGCATAGCAACAAACTCTTTGGAGTTTCACTTAGATCTTTGTTTACTTTCACTCTCCAGTCCGATCCGATCCCAGCCTGTGGCCTGTGGTTATAAAAACTCCACTCACGAGCTGGTATCTGGCCACATTTTCTAGGCTAGAGCACAACAGCAAAAACTTGAGAAGTAAGCAAAAGAAAGAGAGAACAAATTGTGCATGGTGTTACAACACTCGTCCGTGGATGAATCACACTTGTGGTATGTGATCATATTACTAGAATGTGCCTCTGAAGTGGTGGGGCTGTGGGAAGGTTCAGAACAGCAGGTTTGGGGGGAGGTGTCCAGGAAAAGCAGGTGGCTTATATTTTGAGTAGGTAGCTACTGTATGAATGGTTATGTGAAGAGGTGGTGGTGGGTTGTTACGGAACAGGGCATGATGGGTGGTCACCTCAGAGCTCTGCTTCATCCTAATGATGTCCAGCCAGCAAGCGCAGAAGATCAACTTACTATCGGAATGCCTCCCGACGCAAGCTAAAAATACGTCTTAACCATCGTCAGATGTCACCACCATGGCAAACCATTGTACAGGCCTCTGCTGTGATCTAACGCAGAACTTCACATTGCTTTGAAATAATAAAATGTGAGCAGGGAGAAATCATTCATTTTCCGCTTGATTTCCTCCCCCAGCAGCAGCAGCAGCACTTACCGTTGCCCACCAGTGGCGTCTTCTGGTCTGGGACTGCCAGGGCCTGCAGTGACTAGCCGGCTGCCAACTCCCACAGGAGAGCGGCGGGCAGCACAGTAGGCGTTTGCGTCCAGGCTTGGTTTGTTCAGGCTCTGCTGAGCGCATGGCATGGCACAAGGTCAGGTACCATCCCTGGCCATTAACTTGTAGCGGGAGGTCATGATCATGGTGGGAGAGAGAGAGAGAGAGAGAGAGAGAGAGAGAGAGAGAGAGGTCATTTCCTCCACCATGCTCTGCGGCTTGGGGACGCGGTGGCTCTGGGCGGATGGCCCGCTGGAGGTGGCCTCGGCTCGACTCCCCCGTCTGTCTGCCGCGGCTGTCAGCGGCGGGCTGGAGACGGCATCTGATGTGGCCTTGTCTCCCGAGTGTAATGACAGATATGCCACAGGGCACCAGCGACTTGCTATAATTCAGCACTTTATAAATGTAGTTATGCAACTATAGAAACATGAGAGAAAGAGACCAGAGAGAGAGAGAGAGAGAGAGAGAGAGGGTATTTAGGGTGAAGGCTGAGACTGGGGCTTGGCAAGTGTAGTGAGGTTTCTGTCTGTAGTCTAAGTAGTAGCATAGTGGAGGGCTGCCACCACAAGGGCTATATTACTGGCCCTACCATAAGATTCACAAAATATACTGTGTGCTGGATAACTGTAGAGGAAATACTTATCGCAGTTGTAGACGCCACCCTTTAACTGTGAGAATAGGCAAATTGTCTGTTAAAGGCAGCTTTGCACGGATGATGTAAAACAGAAACAGGCTGTGTGTCAAATGCAGTAAGTCTTCCTGCATGCATGCACACATCTGTCCATAATGGCATCACATGCACAATCTGCTGTTGAGAAAACCTTCAATGCACCTTGAGTGCGACTATTGAAAGAAAACACGTTGACATTCAGTCGTTTAAGCTAGCCACTGATCCAAGTTACTACATGGCTGTGTGAGACAACCGAACACATCCAACATGTCGTTCCCGCTTAAGAAATCAATGAGAATATCATTATGTTTCTGTGCAAAAAGTCTTTTATTCGACAAAGATAAACTCACACTTAATGTTCCCTTGTTGTTTTTCTGGCTGTTTCCACTGTTGTCCTTGTGCCTGGTCTGTGGGTCATTCAACCGCTCGGAGGCCTTTCATCTGCACCTCTCTTTCTTCCTCACCTCACCCTTGACCTGGTCCACTTCAGGCTCCTGGATTAATCCTGATTCCCCACAGAATACAAAAAATAGCCCTGGAGCACCCCAACAGGTCCTCTGTTTTATTCTTTTTTTGGAGGGGGAGGAGGACTGGGAGGAAGAGAGCTTTTTGGCCTCCATCAGCCAGAGAAGTGTTTGCCTTAGCTCAGAGTTTGTGTAAGGGTTTAGTAACTTCATTATGCCATGTCAAAGACACATTAGTGACAAATGAATGGGTCAGCCTGTAACAATGGTCAATTGTGAATTCCGGTGTTGGCATGGGAAAGAACAACCCTCACTAAAAGGTTATAAATCCAGAACAGAGGAAGTCCAACTGATAGCATAATTGATATCTTTGATAAACTGTAAATAAAAAACTTCCTGAGACCTCACTACTGAGTTGCAGGTGAGCATTAAAAATGCATTTTCTCTATGATATTCTGCACCTGTACACGTTATTATTGTGAAGTTTATCATGACAAATGTGTTGGACACACATAGCCAGTGAATAGAGAAAGCACACAAGCTATACTTAAGGTATACTTAATTAAACATTTCCGAAAATATGAATTGGAATGCATCAATACATCAAAACATGTATCATTTTGTAAGACATAATGTAAACAAAATGGCTTACATGCAAACGGAAGATAATACATGTCCTCATAACAACTCTATATACAATTGTTGTGATGATTATATTGTTTTTTATTGTCGGGATCATTTTGATTTGAGCTGTATAAAGATCTATCTACAGCTCTGATTTGGATGGTTTTACAGCACCCTCTGTTGGAAGTACAAGCAATGTAATGGGTGCCAATTATTCTAAACGGCAATACATTTTGTAGGCTACACAAACATGTAATAACCATCAGCATTGTCACAGTCAAATATGAAATTGCAAATTTTAAGGGAAACACTGGCATCAACTAAAAGACATATAACGAGCAACGTGCTATGCCTTTAACATGCTACAAACAACATATGGCCAATGCTCAGGGCCGGTTCTAGCCCTTTGGTTGCCCTAGGCGAGATTGAGTTTTGCGCCCCCCCCCCCCCCAATGGGCGAAAATTTAAGTGGTATTTTGTTTTTATAAGCATATACAAATTCGCCAACAACGTCGCGAGATCAACAGAGGAGAAAAAAATCCGTGTAAATTGTAGAATGTTATCTCCTGTCAGGCCTAGGCTAGGCTACTTTCAAGATGATTGTGGCTGCAGCAAGTTGGACTCTACATTTGCGACAAGGACATAAAGGCCTGCTTGAGCATATGAAGGCAGAACATTCATTCATATCACAGAGGGTAGACCTCTGACTCTGGGTGGACTGGGTGGAATGCCGCCTAGATTAAAAAAGTTAAAGCAGATAGGCTACACACCTTCCAAAATCGCCTGTTTTCCGTTGTATGTTGACAGCTGCTGGACGGTGGAAGAATAACGATTTTTTTTTTAACTCTCAATTACTGTAACTGTGTGTCACGTCACCCTGGCGTTCGTTAGGTCCGTAGCCTACCACTGGAGGAGGGACCACTCATAAACTCCCCTTAATTGTTGCAAATATAGACTAGATATTTGCGACTTCCGAACAGTTTTTGTGAGTGCTACTTTGTTAATATTTGGGGAAATTGCGAGTAAGGGGCTGCGACCGTTCTACATGTAGGCGAGGGCGCAGCAAATGAACTTCAGAAACAATATATTTAAGCTCACGACATTCAGACTGGCACAAAAAGTTAACGGCCCACTGGGAATCCTCCCGAAGCTCCCGATAGCCACTCCGGGGCGCCCCCAACACATTTGTCGCCCTAGGCAATTGCCTAGCTCGCCTATAGCAATCGCCGGCCCTGCCAATGCTAAACGAAACGCATGTGGACTGTGAAATGTGAATGAGAATCTAGATGTCACATCAAGTGCACTTTATAGTGTAGGCTACAGTAGGTCATCAAAGGTTCAAAGGTATCGTGTCTAAGATTATGATCATAATGTCAAATCCACCACCACGAACACCCACCACACGCAGAGGTTTGAAAAATAAGCTAAATAGCTTTATAACGACAGATTTGATTGATTGTATAAGCTATTAGGCCAGCGTTTCTCAAACTGTCAGGAGACATGCCAGGTGGGGCGCGAACTGACGTGAAAAACAGGAGTTTTTATTTATTTATTTTTATCTGTAGTCTGGGCCCAGGTAGCACCCGATGCGCAATGGACGCACTGTGTTATTCACAGCTCGTGTCAAGGCAGCTTAGTTAGTCCCGACCTACATGAGATTTTAAACGTTGTTGTGAGAGTGGTGAATTTCATCCCTTAAAAGCGCGTCTATTCTCCGCACTTTGCGAAGAGATGGTAGCTGACCAAAAGGCTGTACTGTTTCACAGCGAGGCAAGGTGGCTTTCCCGAGGTAAAGTGCTGTCGCGCGTGTTTGAGCTCCGAGTCGTCTCTTCTTGGAGGAAGAGCGCATGTTTGAATCTGCAAGCACGTTCACTAATGAACATTTCTTTACGAAGCTGGCCTATCTTAGCGATATATTTGATATATCTTAGCGATACATTTGAGTTAAATGTCCAGTTACAAGGCAAATACAAGCACCTACCTCACCTAGCAAATAAGATTACTGCATTCACCAAAAAAACTTGAGTATGGGACAGGCGTCTCAATCGCGACAGTATGCCTTTGAGATTTCTGAGCGAAATCGCTGAAACGTCTGATTGGGAGGCACTCTTGTGATCCCATGTATTAAACAGTAGGCCTACATCACATCCCTGCAAAGTTTATTTCAAAAATATTTCCCAACCAGCAGTGCTCAGTATGACTGGATTATGGATCCATTTAATGCCGCATGTTGGTATTTCATTGACTATATTGTACAATGCTGTAAAATGGCCTATGCTTCCTAATATGTTGCTGGAAAACAGAAATATGTGTGTTATGTATTTATTTATTATTATATCTGCAGCACCAGCTGATTTTAACTCTGTTGAAGAAGATATATTTAGAACTTGTCATTATTTCAATAAATTTGACAATTTTAAGCTTGACCTACCACTTTCTTAGAGCGATGAGGGACAAGTGGGGCTCGAGAATGCCCCCTTGATCAAAGTGGGGAATGAAAGAAAAAGTTTGAGAACCACTGTATTAGGCCTACATTAACAGATGAGGACTCCAATTGGCCTACAACATTACATTACAGGCTACCATACCACTCGCATGTCTAAGTTTTTCCATTCGTCCTGCGCGCCAAAACACACACTACTACACGTCCGCCGGCTGTGGCGCTCTTGAGGTCTCAATGCACAGTTGCTTCCCCCCCAAAAAAGTAAGCGAAGTGGCCCGATTTCTTAAAGGCGCAGTTTACAAATTCACTGTAAAACTGTTTTGTTGTAGTAATTCTAATTGTTCAGAAATACCAGATATATATCCAAGTCTATTCCAATATCTCTGGTTGTTAAGTGTCTTATTGCTTTAAGTTTCAACGCAGGCCATTATTTTCATGCGGTTTGCATATACTACATAGGCTATACATTTTTCATTAGTCAGGAAAAAGCCAACTGTGACAGATGTACACATGTGAATACTAGTAAACTCATTGCATTCATTTTGACCTCAGAATGACAACAAAAAAGCACCACAGCTACAGACTAATCATACTATAGCCTACAGAGATCAGATTTTAGTCAAGCGAAAATAATGCTGTTTCTCTGTGTGATGTAGGCCTAGGCTATACCCTACGTTTTTTTAAGCAGCCTGTAAGCCCCTCTATTGGTTTATTCGATGTCCCTGTCCTGATGAAACATTAACTTTTGACCTTGATACACTAATATAAAGCATTTCACAATCTCATTATAATTTCTGATCTGCATAACCTGCCTCTAATATATATATATAAAAAATATTTGTATTATTACATTATTTAATAATTTAAGGACAAGACGCAATAACACAAGTATTTCGTACATAGAATAGCCTAGGCTACATACCAGACCGCAGTAAGAGCAATGTACTCTAGATCCAATTTCATACACAGGATATAAGTAGGCTATCACAGAAATGTTGAAATAATATATCGTATTAAAGCCTGGATAGGCAATCGATAAAATCTATAGTTTATATTTAAGTACAGTCATATGGCGGGTACTTTGCCATGGGTAGCCTACTTTGACCAGATGGTTGAAAAGATCCGACTGTCCTCTTTGCGTGTCGCTGCCGAGGGTCCGCCCCCTGGCTCGAAGCACGGTGCAGGCACAAACAGCGTGGGATCAATACTTCGTACATTTCGTGTTTTTCCTTGTTTTAATGTCGATAACTTCAAGTAAAATTAACTTATATACACATTTTCCATTATATCCAACGCCTCATACATGCCACCAATTATGGCTCGAGAGGAGGACTTAGTTCGGATTGCCAAAAAACTGGACAAGATGGTGTCTAGAAATAACACGGTGAGAAGTTTATTTGGGAGCGCATGTTGTAGCGCACGCTGTGTTGTCTTCTGTGTAGAAGTGTTTAGGGATTCCGTGACCTTTAATGATAGCTAATATTCTTCTGCAAAACTCTCGCAAATTGGTGGTGTTCAGAAATGCAACTCTGACAAGCTCGTGAATCTGTCAAATACATTAGTGAGGTAAACCAGGCTGTTGTTGCTGTGCGCAGTAGAAGGCTACGAGGCTCAAATACTCAACAGGTGTTCGGAAGGCAGGGGATTGTTCAGATTTGGCTTAGAGCTTGATTGTGCTTCTGTTGAGAAAGCCAATGCGAAATCCGACTATAATCTTCATATGTTTGAAGCTTGTTATATGAAGATTCATTTTGATGAGACCTACTTCTGAAACATTTAAGCGGCACAAGGTCGTGTGGGCGGCGCTTAGAATACTACTGTCAACATGCCAGCTGTCAAACGAAGCCATTAATATTTTCAAGCAGATTTGACGCAGTGAAAGTCCACAACACACATTGTACGACTTAGGCCTACTACAGTTCGTGTATAAGGATACGCCGATTGCCATTAACCTACTATTACCTACTACTTGATAATAAATAGACCAAGTTAAATTACTTTCATGTGATAGTCAAGCTACAGTATGGCGGGAACTAAGTGAATCGCGCTGCCAAACACGTTATTTTGTTATTGTTCGACCTTGGTGTCCATTATTTAAAGTTAGGCTAAAATTTATTTTCTGACTGAATAAACTGTCTCGACGGGAAGGGATACTGAAACGTAGGCTACTTCTCTCTACAGGATGGAGCCTTGGACCTGCTTAAAGAGCTACAAAACTTCAACATGACCCTGAAACTGTTGCAGGTACAGCCGTCATATAGGCTACTTTTTTAGAGAACAGGGTAGGCCTAGCCTATTCCTACAGGTACTTTACTCAGTTCAACCACATTAAGCATTCGTGTATGTTTCTCTGTCAAGGAAACACGAATTGGCATGTCTGTGAATGGAATCAGGAAGCATTGTACTGATGAGGAAGTCATTGCACTTGCAAAAATCCTCATCAAGAACTGGAAGAGGCTTCTAGGTAAAGTTTTGCAAAGTAATTAGAGAGTAACACACTGAAGAATATTTCCTGGTCACAGCATTGTCCCCCCCAATTTAATACCTGCCTCTAACCATTTTAGAATCTGCCCAGAATGAAAAGGCTGAAAAGTCAGAGTCAATAAAAAATGGAACAGAGGCCAGCAAACCACCAGGAAGCCCTATCAGGAGCTCATCCGAGGAAGAGCCCGGGTAAGTTCCCCAACATACTGTATACATACAGTACATACATACTCTGCCCCAAAGCTAACCTCTCGCCTTGATAGCCAAGGTGAGTCAGGGCAACTGATAACTGAAGTGAAACTGAAAGCTATTTAGTGGGAAGCTATGTCATGTGACAGAGACAAAATAAAAGTCAACACACCCTTTGGGAAGGCAGTTCATTCAGACATGTGAAGATACACACACACACACACACACACACACACACACAAACCTCTGTGTCTCATGGGTAGCCATAGGAGGCCTAACGCAGACCTGAAGCCAGATTCAGACTTGCTGAAGAAGCACATTGACAGGAATAAGAAGGACAAACATGAGGACGAGCAGCAGAAACCCAAACGACTGTCAGTCGATGACGGCAAAGCGCGACCTCCAGAGGCGCCCAAGAAGGAAGCAGAAAGGTGAGAGACGCCAATGGGCCGAGAGCTCTGGTGTAGTGGCTACTAAGTCGAGCGCTCAGGGACTCACTCTCTCCTCTGTGCAGAAAGGACGTCTTGAAAAATGGCGTTCTTCACGCCGTGCGTCCTCTTCTGCCCACTCCTACTCCGGCCAACGCCTCGGTGCGTCCTCCTCTGTCCACTCCGCCTCCTCCACCCCAAAACAGACGTCTAGAGATGATGAGAGAGAGGTCAGGATGGTTGTCAGTGGCAATACTGTGTGTGTGTGTGTGTGTGTCACGCATGTCACTCAGTGTGTAGATTACTATGATGCCTTGTTGAAGATGACATCAGTCAATTTGACAGTGGTGTGTGGCTAACATCAACCGCGGTTACGTGTCTGAAAAACAGGCTATGTGATGAAAGTAACATCTTTTTGTACTGCTTGGATTGGCTGGTGGTGTGTAATGGCTTTTGCTCAGCATGCAGTTGGATGAAGTGAAAAGCCTTTCACCCTGATAGACCTGCAGACTGCTGAGTGTAATGGCATGGAGTCATTTTCCTGCTGCAGCACAATCCTGAATGGGAATTAATCAACTGTATTCTCTTCCGTTCAGCAAAACACTCATGGATGAACTGTTTCCACCACCGCCTCCGATCCATATTCCCAGACGGCCGTCAGCTGAGTCAAGGAGAGAGAGGTCAGGGGTGAAGGCATGGTTTGGTGTGGCTGCATGGGGTGATGAGGAACGTTGGATGATTGAGAACTTCTGGGTTACGACTGTAACCTTGGCTCCCTAAGCAGGGGACCAGATCTAGCACTTGAATTTGATTTTGAAGTTGTGCACTTAACATTTTTCCTGCTCAGGAAAACTCTGAATGAGACCACATCATCATCTACACCAAATCATCTCCAGCCTCTCAGAAGACCGTCTGTAGATATGAAGAAGGACAGGTCAGAGTCAGACCCGACAAGCGTGTTTCTGTATGCATGTTTGATAACCAGAATTGTTGGATATGCTATAGATGTGTAGGCCTATATCTTGTTTCATTCATTCATTCATTCATTCATTCAATCAATCATTCATCCTTCTTATGACTACTTTCATTCATTCTTTCATTTATGTATCGATGGTTAGGCGTGACAATGGAAACTCACTCCACCCCACTCCAGCCCGACGACCTTCTGTGGAGGTTAAGAAGGAGAGGTCAGACAGCCAGACTGTATGCTTGCTTGGGCCATGTAACACCATAGGCCATACTGAGTTGCTTGTGTAGAGGTCCTCTTCAGGAATTATTTACTGATTCATCTTCTGCACTTACTGTAGTGGAGATTGTGATGAGATTGTGTGAGATCGGTTGCTTGCTATCCCTGAAAAATCTCTCATTCTGGTGATTTGAGCTGAAAGTGTAACACCACCGTTATATCTGATGGAAACGCAGGGTGTTTGCTTGATTGACTTTCCTTAGCTTCGCTGGGCCTAAAACAAGGATTATCGCTTCGCTCGGTCATACATCTGTGTAATTTGCTTCAGAGACAGTGGTGGTGTCCCTTTAAGTGTTTGTTATGTTTACGTAGGAAAAAAGAGCACAATCCATCCTCTCTTCGTCAGCACTCTCCCCCTCCTTTCAAGCGCCCTACAACAGAGATGAAGAAGGACAGGTTAGGCCATTGCATGCTCGTGTGCGTGTGTGTGTGTGTGTGTGTGTGTGTGTGTGTGTGTGTGTGTAGATATTGAAGAGTGAAAGCAGTCACATCCTAAATTATGCTTTTTGGTATGAACTGCTAGCCTTTTTTTTATTTGTCGGTGGCATGCACAAACATTCACAATAAAGATACTTGACTTTCTCATGTCTTGGTCTATCGTTAAGTAAAAGGCATGCTGTCAGAAAGGTAAATAGATAAGGATAAGGACATATCATTATCTGCTTACCATAGGTAACAACATTGCTCTAGTTTTTTTCCCCATATTATTATTGCTGACCGCTGATACAGTTACAGTTTTGCCTTCCTGATTTTTAGCAATTTCTGATAAATCTGATTAATTTATCTGATTAATCTGATTAAGTTATTTCACTTTGTCTGGTCTCTTTCCTGCATTGTGCATACCTTATGCTCTTTTGCCTGAGGTGTAGAGTGTGTCTGTTTGTGTCCCCGATTGTGATTTGTTTAGAAAAGAACCGCCGGACCCCAATGCTCCTTTGGCCCCTCTTCCTTTCCACCTGCACCCTCCAGCGGTGAAAAAAGACAGGTCAGGACTCCAGAGTGTGAGTGTGTGTGTGTGTGTGTGTGTGTGGCTCATCTTATACAGCAGAGTCGGTTCATTGGAGGATGCACAGATTCAGGGTTCAATCTCAGCGCATCACCGCACTCTTGGTAGATTAGTTGGTTGGCAAGTAAACATGCTCTACATGCCTAATTGTTTTATTTGGTCCATGGAACTGTCTTTATTGTTTGTTCAGAAAAGAACCACCAGACCCCAACGCACCCCTGGCCCCTCTGCCCCTCCACCTGCACCCTCCTCCAATGAAGAAAGTGAGGTTAGGCCACTTATGGACTGTCTGTCTGACCACACATGTGTCCACTGTAGAGCTAGAGGCATGCTATAGTGTAACGTTACTTGATTTGGGGTATTGTACTGTTTGCAAGTTAAGTCATTTCGGGTTTTGTTGTACCTCACGTGGAAAGATTTTCTACATCTTCTTGACTTTCAGCTTTAAAACAGAGTGATTCCTTACTTCCTTTTTTTGTGTGGCATTACTGCATGAGTGGCAAAAGTTTGCATCTTTCCTTATCGCTTTTGTGTTCAGAAAAGAACCCGACCTGGACGTTCCTCTTCCTCCCCTTCCTCTTCCCCTCCATCCTACAAAGCACCAGGTGGAGGACGTTAAGAAAGACAGGTCAGGGATTGGTCTGGACAGAAGCTCTCTTGCTTGCTCTCCACACCTATTAAAAGTATTAACAATACCTAGCATTGCATGGCTAGGCTTTCAGGAGGTATCTTAGGGGCAGCCGTGTCCTACTGGTTAGCACTTCGGACCTGTATCCGGAGGGTTGCCGGTTCGAACCCCGACCAGTAGGCACGGCTGAAGTGCCCTTGAGCAAGGCACCTAACCCCTCACTGCTCCCCGAGCGCCACTGTTGATGCAGGCAGCTCACTGCGCCGGGATTAGTGTGTGCTTCATCTCACTGTATTTACACTGTGTGCTGTGTGTGTCACTAATTCACGGATTGGGATAAATGCAGAGATCAAATTTCCCACACGGGATCAAAAGAGTATATATACTATACTATATTGTTGTGTTATCAATATTGGTCTGAACTGGAGCTCTATACCACTGCATAGACCATGTTCATACTTAAGAGTCTTACTTGTAGTGCCTACATTGCATGGCTTTTCATAGCAAAGACTTCACTTACACCAGCCTTACACTTCCCACTCTTCAGCCTTTCCAGCATCATATTTTCAATGGCTGCTTCTCTTCCTAACTGATTATTCCAGAAAAGACTCGACAGACTCCAAGCACCATGCTCAGAAACAGTCATCTGGTCACTCAAAGAAAGACAGGTGGGGGTGTGAATGTATTTGCAGGTTGCTCTTGCATGAACCTCATTTAACATGGCAGTTGACACAGGATGTGTGTGTGTGTGTGTGTGTGTGTGTGTGTATGTGTGCATGTGTTCCTTCCATTACTGTATGTGGTTTTGCTGAGTAGCATAACCTGATTTAGTGATTTTAACTGCAAAATAATGTGCACCAGTAGTTTCAGATCCCGTCCTAGGTCTGCCTCAGTAGCCGAGCCATGTGTAGAGGAAGTGAAGTTGTTCTGTTATGTCTGCATACACCGATCAGCCATAACATTATGACCACTGATATGACGGTCTCATGATCATCACGTGGAGGGCCGGTATAGGTGTGCGTCGCTTACATGGGAAAAACATGACACCAGGATGCACTATGGGTAGACGGCAAGCCAACAAGGCACTGTGATGCTTTGGGCAATGTTCTGCTGGGAAAACTTGGGTCCTGCCATTCATATGGATGTTACTTTGGCACGTACCACCTACCTAAGCATTGTTGCAGATCATGAACACCCTTTCATGGAAACAGTATTCCCTGATGGCAGTGGCCTCTTTCTGCAGGATAATGCACCCTGCCTCAAAGCAAAAATGGTTCAGGAATGGTTTTAGGAACACAACAAGTTCAAGGTGATGACTTGGCCTCCAACTTCTCCAGATCTCAATCCATCCAATCGAGCATCTGTTGGATGTACTGGACAAACAGGTCTGATTCATGGAGGCCCCACCTTGCAACTTACAGGGTTTAAAGGATCTACTGCTAACGTCTTGGTGCCAGATACCACAGCACACCTTCAGAGGTCTAGTGGAGTCCATGCCTCGACTGGTCATGGGCTGTTTTGGTGGCAAAAGGGTGACCTACACAATATTAGGCAGGTGGTTATAATGTTATGGCTGATCGATGTAAATCCTTATATACATGTACATGTGTTTATATGTACAGGATGACAGGGAACTTCATAGACAGATTTGATGGACATTGTTTATACCTCAACAGTCAGCACACAGCTATTATTCCACAACATGACTTTGTTTGTTGTTTGATGACCAGTCATGCACATGTTCCAGCTGATTTGGTCTTGTGTTTCTTTTAGTGGTTAAGGGCACTTACTGCATTTTCCCCCTTTATCGGGGCAAATGTAACCACATGCAAAAGTGTGCAGATTAGGGACTGCACTGTACTGTAGCATGCACAGAAATATTGCTCATCACTTTTCACATCTCTGTCCCTTTGTTGTTGTTTTTCTACAAAAAAACTCAAACTGCTTTTATACATTACTACAGTAGAGAGAGTGCAATTGAGATTTGCAATTGAGGTGCACACTAAATCTTAAAGGAGAAACATAGATCTCTGTTTCTCGAGGTCACCGAGTAGCCTACTGTCGGTACGAGAAAAAAACAAACAACGGTTTTACCTAGTGCACGTTGCTTCAGCCAACAGCTAAAGTAGCCAGGCATCTACAGAGCTACCCTCTGGGGGCATGAACATGGGGGCTCCCCACTTCATCTTCCCGTAGACCAGTGTTAAATTGTGGTCCAACTCCGCTAGATAACCCTAGTGGTCCGCGAGCAAATGTGATGAAAAAATAGTTGTTTTTGTTGTCGTTTTAGGGCTGTCAAAAAAGGTGTTAGCAATTACAAATAAAACTAGAAATGCAATTCCCAAGGAATTACCAGTGCATGAAAATGCAAAAAATATGATGTAGAATATCATACAGAGTAAAAACAAATAATGCATATATAGTTTCAATAGTGTTGCTAGGGTACATATGTTGGTTGTTATGCCAAATTAAGTGGTTGCTATGCTGGTTACTTGGGTAATCCTGTTGGTTGCTATGGTGGTTGCTAGGTTGACATTGTGGTGGTCGCTTTGTATTTGTATTTGACATGGTTGCTAGGCTGTTGCTAGGGTATCTGACATGGTTGATAGGCTGTTGCTAGGTTACTTGTGGTGGTTGCTATGCTGGTTGCTAGGTTAGACTCATTGGTTGCTATGTTGGTTGCTAGGTTGCATAGGCGTGCATACATAGACACTAGGTGGTGCTAAAGCACTAGGAAGTTTGCCCTTTATCAACGAAAATGCCCTTTTTGAAACTTGTTTTTTTTTTTTTTAAATTATTAATATTATTAAGATTTTACTGAGGTCGGTTTTGAAATGATCTTTTGAAAACCTGAGCCATTAAAAACGACTGAAACAATGCCCCGAAATGAGCCACCTCCTTGCGCACACCCGACCAGCCTAGCTCTCTTCCTTTGTCACGTGAACTCGCGCGGTCGCGTGCAGGGCACGCCAGATGCGCAGCACCATAGCAGTTCAGTAAGCGTCTTCAGATAGCGGGCATGGTCGCGGACAGGCTGCTTCTCCCATGCCCCATCAGCCAGGTAACATACAGATCAAGCAAAATCTTACAGTTTGCCCTCTAAGCCCACATGTAATAATTTTGTTGTGCAGTAAAATGTCTCATTCAGCACCAAACAAGCATTTTTGCCGACTGGTCACCTGATAAACTAGTTAGATGAAGCTAGATAAAGTTTTACGCTGTAGCCCAAATCAATGACAGATAACATGACGACCACATACAAATAATTTCGGTAGATTTTGCAAATTTATGTGTTAATAAGAACGTTTTCTGTTGTATATGTTTTGTTAGGCAACATGTATTAACACATTAATTTGTGACAGAAGAAACGGGAAGTTCCCCATTACCTGTGAAAAATGCCCATCTGCATTCATGTAATGACAACAGTCAGTAGCCCACTATAACTCCTTCTCGTACTGTTTGGTCTCTTTATTGTCTTACAGATCAAGTAAAATCGTACAGTTTGCCCGCTAAGCCCAACGTGTAATCATTTACGCTGTAGCCCAAGTCAATGACAGATAACGTGAGGACGACTACATAGGCTACAAATAATTTCGGTAGTTTGCAATTGCAAATCTATGTGTTAAGACGAACGTTTTCTGTTGTATAGGTTTTGTTAGGCAACATAAATTAACACATTTTGGTCTCTTTATTATCTTAATTGTATATTGATTTACTAATTGCAGCACAAGTCAAATTTCATTCAACATGTGCGTGTAATTTTTTTTTATAAGTGTTCCACGTGCGCTAAAAAGTGCCCCCCCCCTCCTGAGCACCTGCCCCCCAAAATGTCTGTGCACGCCACTGCTAGGTTGTTACAGTGGAAGTGGTTGCTAGGCTGTTGCTAGGGTATTTGACATGGTTGCTAGGCTGTTGCTAGGGTAGTTATGGTGGTTGTTATGCTGTTGCTAGGGTACTTCTGGTGGTTGCTATGCTGGTTGCTAGGTTAAACTCATTGGTTGCTATATTGGTTGCTAGGTTGTAACTGTGGAAGTGGTTGCTAGGGTATTTGACATGGTTACTAGGCCGTTGCTATGGTACTTGAGGTGGTTGCTAGGCTGTTGCTAGGTTAGTTGTGGTGGTTGCTATGCTGGTTGCTAGGTTAAAGTCATTGGTTGCTATATTGGTTGCTAGGTTGTAACTGTGGAAGTGGTTGCTACGCTGTTGCCTGGGTATTTGAGATGGTTGCTAGGCTGTTGCTAGGATATTTGACATGGTTGCTATGCTGTTGCTAGGGTACTTGAGGTGGTTGCTAGGCTGTTGCTAGATTAGTTGTGGTGGTTGCTATGCTGGTTGCTAGGTTAAACTCATTGGTTGCTAGGTTGTAACTGTGTAAGTGGTTGCTAGGCTGTTGCTAGGGTATTTGACGTGGTTGTTATATTGGTTGCTAGGTAGATGAGGTTTAATAGTTGGAATGACTGAACAGTTAAATAGGTGGATAGTTTAAATCAGTGTTTTTCAACCACTGTGCCTGGGCACATTAGTGTGCTGTAAGAGATCATCAGGTGTGCTGCAGAACATTACCCAAATGTCACTTACTGGTCCAGAAAAGCAACTGTTGCATCAAAGAATTTATAACCACATGCTCTCATTGATTGTATGATTGCACTATTTGTGGTATGCAGGCATTGTACAACGGGGCTACATATCCAGTATTCACAGAATCATCACATATCCAGTTCATAACAGCAATTCAATTATAGATATAGTCACCTACAAGTGAAACATGAGGGCGCTTGTTTTATTGAGCAGGTCTTGCATAGAAGCCATAATAAGGCCATGTCTGTGTATTATTTGAAATTTTAGGCAAATTTTATGGTATGTTTATTTTTTCTTCACACAGGATGTTAGTGTGCCGTGGGACATTTTAAGTGTCAAAAGTGTGCCGTGGCACAAAAAAGGTTGAAAAACACTGGTTTAAATGGTTAAATTATTTGCGAGGTAGATGAGGTTTAATATAGTTGGAATGCCTGAACAGTTAAATTAGTGGATAGTTTAAATGGTTAAATTATTTGCTAGGTAGATGAGGTTTAATATAGTTGGAATGACTGAACAGTTAAATAGGCTAGGTGGATAGTTTAAATGGTTAAATTATTTGCGAGGTAGATGAGGTTTAATATAGTTGGAATGATTGAACAGTTAAATAGGTGGATAGTTTAAATGGTTAACTTATTTGCTTGGTAGATGAGGTTTAATATTGTTGGAATGACTGAACAGTTAAATAGATGGATAGTTTAAATGGTTAAATTATTTGCTAGGTAGATGAGGTTTAATATAGTTGGAATGACTGAACTAGGTAGATGAGGTTTAATATAGTTGGAATGACTGAACAGTTAAATAGGTGGATAGTTTAAAAGGTTAAATTATTTGCTAGGTAGATGAGGTATAATATAGTTGGAATGACTGAACTAGGTAGATGAGGTTTAATATAGTTGGAATGACTGAACAGTTAAATAGGTGGATAGTTTAAAAGGTTTAATTATTTGCGAGGTAGGCCTAGATGAGGTTTAATATAGTTGGAATGACTGAACAGTTAAATAGGTGGATAGTTTAAAAGGTTAAATTATTTGCTAGGTAGATGAGGTATAATATAGTTGGAATGACTGAACTAGGTAGATGAGGTTTAATATAGTTGGAATGACTGAACAGTTAAATAGGTGGATAGTTTAAAAGGTTTAATTATTTGCGAGGTAGGCCTAGATGAGGTTTAATATAGTTGGAATGACTGAACAGTTAAATAGGTGGATAGTTTAAATGGTTAAATGATTTGCTAGGTAAATGAGGTTTAATATAGTTGGAATGACTGAACAGTTAAATAGGTGGATAGTTAAATGGTTAAATTATGTTGTGGACAGAGGAAACAGTTGAACAAGATGTGAGAATGACACTGTATGCTTAAAGCCTGAGAAACTGACAGTTGATGCAGGTGGCCGGAACACCTGGCCTAGGATTCTAGCCCGATTGTGATAAAATCAGCCAATGTTAAGTCTATGGGGAAATTTTGAGTAGTTTTTAATTAATAGTTTAAAAAGTATAAAAGTTACAAAGTTGAAAAGTACAAAGCACCCATGTCCTAAGTAAGACCTACGTAACAAAGTTTGAATTAAGTTTCTATGTTAAATGGTTGAAGCTGCATTAAATGCGTTAGAAGAAAAATAATAAGAAGAAGAAAAGTTGGAAGAACAGTACAGTGCATTTTCATGCACTGTTCTTCCTAGGCAACAACTTATTTTTCTCTTGAACAGTTTAACTTAGAAACTTCGTTCAAACTTTGTAACGTAGGTCTTTAAACAGACCAGGTTGCTATGACTTTTCAACTTTAAAACTTTTATACTTTTTAAACTATTAAAGAAAAACTTTTTAAAAATCCCCATAGACTTAACATTGCCGATTGTGACATCATAATACGGCCATTAAGCAATTAGAATCCTATGCCAGGTGTTCAGGCCACCTGCAGACTCAGGCTTTAAGCATACAATCTGGGTAAATTAAGACTACACATCCTATCCAACTGTTTCCTCTGCCCAAAACTGTTTCAAAATAAAAGTCCCCACTACAATAATTCACTGTTAAACAATTTAACCCTTTAAACTACTGAACTTTTTAACTGTTCAGCCATTGTAATTGTCACTTGTCATCAACTATGACTCCTACCCACTGTAGCTAGTTAGCATTGTTAGCATAGTTAGCATGTTAGCATTTTTAGCAAAACTACTAGAAAACATTAGCCAAGTTAGCTAAGTAGCATGGTTAGCATGTTAGCATTGCTAGCATAGTTAACATTTTTTGCAAAACTGCTAGAAAACATTAGCCAAGGTAGCTAAGTAGCATGGTTAGCATAGTTAGCATGTTAGCATTGCTAGCATAGTTAGCATTTTTAGCAAAACTGCTAGAAAACATTAGCTAAGTAGCATGGTTAGCATTCTTAGCATAGTTAACATTTTTAGCGAAACTGTTAGAAAACATTAGTTTATATTTAGCATAACTGTTAGCAAACATTAGAGCCATTCCAACTTTTTAGTTATCGTCAAATATCTACCTATACACAGCCATTAAACTATTTGAATATTAACATTCATTAAACTTTCAGTCTGTCAACAACTTTTAAACTATTTACATTCAACTTTTAAACAGTCTACTCTTAAACTGTCATTAGACTATCTATCTATTAAACTAGCTGTCTATCAACAACTTTTAAACTATACATTCAACTTTTAAACGGTCTACTTTTAAACTACGACTAAACATCTATCTATTAAACTAGCTGTCTATCAACAACTTTTAAACTATTTACATTCAACTTTTAAACGGTCTACTTTTAAACTATCAACTTTTATTAAGCTATGCAACCACCATGTCTATCCTAGCATCACCATAGTAACCATCTCTGTATTATCTATTTTAACTATACATGATATTTTACATCACAACTTTTGCATTTTCATGCACTGGTAATTCCTCGGAATTGCATTTGTAGTTAACACAATTGTTGTGGTTACTCCGCTATTGAGATTAATCTGCTGTATCCTCTGTATTGAGATACATTCTAAGGATTGGATGGTGACCAGGGTATGAAAATAAACTAGAAGTTCTCATACACATGTTAGTGTCATTCCTGACATCCTAGAATGAAGTTAAGAAGGCGAAAAAAACATTTAGTTTGTAATTCAGTAATTAAAATAAAGATGACACATATTGTTAACTCATCTTGTTCCATGTGCCCTTTTTTGAATTTTAGCCCCTGCCCCTCAAAAAGTCTCTGCACGGCCCTGTAGAACAGCACTGCACGCTGACTTTGCACATGAATGGAGCTGTGTCCATCTGTTGGAGTTTGCTTGAGAGCAGGCTTCAGAATTGATGAGTTAGCATTGTTAGCATTTTTAGCGAAACTGCTAGAAAACATTAGCTAAGTTAGCTAGGTAACATTGTTAGTATGTTAGCATTGCTAGCATAGTTAGCATTTTTTGCAAAACTGCTAGAAAACATTAGCCAAGTTAGCTAAGTAGCATGGTTAGCATGGTTAGCATGTTAACATTGTTAACCCTGTAGAACAGCACTGCACGCTGACTTTGCACATGAATGGAGCTGTGTCCATCTGTTGTAGTTTGCTTGAGAGCAGGCTTCAGAATTGATGAGTTTATGTTCCCTTCATAGAAAAGACTCGGGGGACAATAAACCTCACAAAAAGCCCACTGTGGAAATCAAAAAAGACAGGTTGGGTGTTTCTCTGGTGTGACCACTAACAGTGTGGCTGTAGCCTAGTTCACAGAATACAAATGACAGCGTTGTGCTTATTTGCTGATGCAGCCAATTAACTATTACATTTTTGCCCTTGAAATGTGGAGGGTTAGCTGTATTTTGCTTTTACTTGCATATACAAATAGAAATATGCAAACTATTTTTAATAATGCATGGAAACCACATGGTCTTTCAGCAAAATGGTTTTCCCGCAAAAGTTCTTCTGAATTTTTCCAGGAAAGACTCAACAGATTCCAAACACCAGTCCTCTAAAAGGCCGAGCCTGGATGGAAAAAAAGAAAGGTTGGCATGGAAACAGCCATCTTGTGGAGAGTCTGTGCTTAGTGGCTAGTATTATCTGGAGGAAAAAACACAAAACATGTCTCATTACACTTTACTTCCACTTGGGATAGATAAAGTATCTATCTACCTACCCACCTAACTACCTACCTAACTTCCTTATTGTCACTGATGTAACCTGTTCATACTATTTACTGATACATGGTCTTCACACCAGCTGAGTTTAGATATTATTTTATCTTTATTTGCAGGAGGGAGTCCTCTGAAGCTAAATCAGGTCATCATGTGAAACGACAGCTGAGCGACTCCAAACCTGAAAGGTAAACACTGCATCCCTGGGTACAGTTATATGTATATATATCCAGTTGGTGCTTTGTCATGAGAAATTAATCCATGGATATTTCTTTCTCTTCAGGAGAGACTCTACCAGCACAAAATCTGGAGGTTCACCATCGGCTAAGAAACACACAGGAGAGAGGCAAGTAAAACTAGTGTTAAGAAAAGCTATTCATTTTCTTGTCTGAAAGGTTTTGTAGTTGTTTTGGCACACAACAATACAGTTTCTTAATTTATTCTCATTTCAAGCTTTTGTTCTGTCTTTTAGCATTGGGAAATAAACTGTGTAGAAGTTAAATATTTCTGAGCTAGTTCATTGTAGCTGTAATGTGAATCCTAGTTGTGCACATGTGAACCAGAACTCGTCTCTTTTAACAGGAGGGAGTCACATGGCTCCAAGTTGGGTCATCTCGGAACATTACAGAGGAAAGCTTCCACTGATAGCTTGGATGGACGGTGAGGAAAAACATTCCAATTTACGTTTACACACTCTCTCTATATTTGTCTATCCCATGAGAAAACATTTTTATTATATTATATATTTAATTATATTTTATTTTACCTTATTGATTATAGCACAGTGTAAACTATTTCTATAAATAAACATCCCACAGTTTAGGGCCCCTAATTTGTAAAACTGGTTATAACTGGCTGGTTATAGATACCAACTCAAGTTGAATTGTGCGAGCATGCACGAGCACCATAATCCTCCCATTGTAGTCCCACAATATTCCATAAATGGTCAGTGCTAAATGGTTCACGAATAGGCTAACATTTATAACAAGTATTCTATTGGATAATTGTTGACAGGAAAGATGGAGATGGAGACATCATGTCAGTTTGGAGAAGGAAGTCAAAGTTTGCAGAGAGGGAGAAAGTCTAAAACATGACAAGTGCACCTACGTGAAAAAGTACTGAATGAAATAGTTGAAATGTATTAAATGCACTTAATAAAAAGTATGGTTTTGCCATAAGTTTGGCAAAATAAGGTGCAAAGTATCAAACTTTCTAAACTTCAACAAATATTGATATAGCGATGGGCATATTATTTGACATTCGTTGGATTTTCTGATTGCCTCGAGAGAAAAAAATCTTACAGTTATAGTGAACAGTAGCTGATCAGCGTTATATATAGGCTTTCCTTAATAGCAATCAGTGCAAGGGAGGTTGCGGGAGGCTTCTCAATCAGCGTGATTGACAATACAAAAGGGTCAGGTGGTTTAGTGAAAACATTGGATGCAGTTTAGTGTAGGCATATTAGCTATAGCCTATTATACATACCGTATAGGCTACGATATGTGAATGAATGATAACTTTCCACAGAGGTATGAAATATGATATTTTTTATTTAATCTGTTAAGTATTGCACTTAATTTTGTGATCTCCTCATCAGATGTTGTTGATTTACGTGTCTAAAAAATGTTGCGTAAGCTTTGTACATAGCAGCCTTTATTAATGGAGCCCCAGATTCACAGTCACACAACAAACCCAGGACAGGAGTCCATGAATCATTGATTTTGTACTTGTTCTTTCTGATGAATAGAAAAGGGAAACCGGACACCCCTAAAAGTCCCACTACACCCACGAGCCCCATGTCACCATCCTTCAACTCCCCAGGAGGCCCGCTGTCCCCACGGCTGCTCACAGGGGACTCCGTCCGGGACAAGTGCATCGAGATGCTGGCAGCTGCCTTACGCACGGATGGTAGGGCAAAGCTTTGTAATTTCGGACAGAATTCTTTTGTCCAAGTGACTAACAAGTTAATTGGAAGGCAAGATTCTGTACATGTAAAATCTAATGGGCAATTGTGCCCTTGTGAAGGTTCTTAACCCCGAGTTGCTCAGGGGACAAGGGCACTTGTAATATAATTGTCATGTAAGTCGCTTTGGATAAAAGTGTCTGTAAACGAATACATGTACCAAATGCTGCACTTTGCCGCTGATCTGTCACTGATGGCTGTGCTTCTCTCTTATCCAATCAGATGACTATAAAGACTATGGAACTAACTGTGATTCCGTGGCTGCAGAAATCGAAGACCATATCCTTCTGCTGAAGTCTAAAGTCAAGATCACACGCATGAACATTAACTTTCGAGTTTTCCTCTGTATAACTTGTAACTTTAATTTTACAAACATCCTTTGGATCAGCAATGTGAACTAGGATATTACAAACATTGAACTTTTCTGTGATAATGTTAACATTACAATGTTGATGCATTAGAGAACCTTGACCCCAGTCATACATGTCTATAAGGAGTTTAGGGCCACGGATATGAAATATAAGAACAGGGTGCGTAGCCGCATCAGTAACCTGAAGGATCCGAAGAACCCCAACCTGCGCAAGAATGTTCTGGCAGGTTCCATCGAGCTGATTCGATTTGCCACCATGACTGCTGAGGTAACTGACAATTCAAATCAGCTCATGTAGATAAGTTCATTAAAGTATGCAGATGGGTATGAGACGTTACTCGAGTGGGAAGCAGATGACACTTCTGCAAGTAATAAAAGTCAAAGTCAAAGTTCCTTTATTGCCCCCAAAGGGAAATTAGTTTGCAGCTGAGGTCATATAAAAGACAGACAGACAAAAGACACAAAATAACACCTAACCAACACGCAAACAACAACAGGACAGGGCAGCATGCCATCAGATGTGTGTAATTCCGAGATGAAATTATGTAAAGTACCTCATAATATGATTTGAACAATTGCTTTGAGCCCTCAAATGTACAGTACAATACTTGCACAGATGCCTTGCTGCAGTCTCTGACTGGTCATGGAACAGACTCTTGAGCCCCCTCTAGTGGGACTAGGCTAGCGGCTTAGAGAATGACCAGTTTGTGCTACAACCCCAGGGTTGCAAACTCCTATGACCAATACATCTCACGACCAAAAACAATACTGTTTTGGTCAGTCTTTGTCAATCTCACGCCGGGCCAGCTTGGAAAAGCCAACCCTCTCCTTTTTTATTGACACAGTATGTCCAGCCCTCTCCTTTTTTATTGACACAGTATGTCCTTATTTCTGTCTTTCAGGAGATGGCCAGCGATGAGCTGAAGGAGCTGAGGAACACCCTGACCCAGGAGGCCATCCGTGAACACCAGATGGCCAAGACCAGCGGCACCACCACTGACCTGCTCCAGTGTGGCAAGTGCAAAAAGAAGAACTGCACCTACAACCAGGTATTCCACATGAAACTGCATCTACAACTATGTACAACACCTGTCCACTATGCCCTATCCTGGTTGTCTTGTGCAGTTTAACAGCAGTTAGGCACTGAAGCCCAGTAACTGGTACAACACACATGGTACTGTACAACTTGCTTGGTCTTTGTAGAGCGTTCTTAACTTTTTGAAAATACAGTATTAGAAACGCTGTTTCATTGCTCTCCTATACAGTCTCGTTTTTGGTCATTTGTTTTTCCTGTGGAAGGCCTGATGATAAAACATGCTCTCTGCAGGTCCAGACACGCAGTGCTGATGAGCCCATGACCACCTTTGTGCTGTGCAACGAGTGCGGAAACCGCTGGAAGGTAACGTAGACAAGACATGCAGTCAACATCCACAACAGTCAGAAAGGTTCCAGGGGCTCTGGGTAGACAGACTTTTGTGTGTTTAGATTATTTATTTATTTGTTTGTTTGTTTGTTTGTTTGTTTATTTGTTTGGCTGACACTTTTATCCAAAGCTGATGCGCTGATGCACAATTTAGCTGATGCGCACGACACAGTTCATATTAACACAAAAAATATAAAGTCGATCAAAAAAGGTCTTTCCAGATAGGCCTCCCTCTACTGTAGTCTCTTACAACAACAAAAATGCTGCAAAATATGAAGTTTTGACATTCATAGACTAGAGATATTATCACATTTGTAGCTGCTCATTGTCTCATGTTGAAATATTTGATTTGAAACATTTCAGTTTTGCTGATTGATTGCGGATTGGACAGCTCCCAAGAGCCCAGTGAAGAGCCCCTTCTTAAAGAAGAGAGGACCTGCATCAGTTAAAAAGTCTTTTGCCATATCACCTACTGTATGCTTGATATTTGTAGGCTACATGACATTTTGAGATTCTTCATTTATTACATATCGTTTTAATGGTGATGATCACATTTTTACATTCAGGGGAAGTTGTGTAACTTTCTAAATTGCTTGATTTGATAATTTATCTTTCATGAAGTTGGGTTGATTTTAAGTGTATTTTTCAATGTCAAGAGGATAAATAAGAGTTAAATATTGGGGAAATTGTGATCAGTTTAAGTGAAGGCCAGTGGCCTATACTTTAACTACTGCATGAAACAGAATCAATTAGATACCTTACAGTTTAAAAATATACCCACCCATAGAGGAAAAACAGATTCTGGTTACCATAGTAACTGATCCCATTTATCTTAATGCCATATCATTTGTAACACACCATTAATTTCATGCCCCCCCCCCCCCCCCCCCCCACACACACACACACACACAGAAGGGTAGAGGAGACAAAATATAAAATCCACATCTTTGTGCTGTTGTCTTGTACCATCAGCTGAGCTACACAAAAAGTACCACAAAAACAAACAGATCACCCTAATATTTTAGAGCCAATTGCAGTGAACTAGTCATTATGGTAACCAGAATGTAGTCTCCTCTTGGGTGAAGGCTGTGGGATGGTGATCAGTATCTGTGGGTGCAGGCAGGAAAGAGAGAAAAGCAATGTCTACTCAGACAAACCATTTTACCCCATGGAGTAGATGTAGCGGCATTCTATAGACATTGGTCCTAACAACACGTTTGTACACCATTTTAACATGTGTTGACAGTTTTCATCTGACTGTACAATTAGATTTTATATGACTTAATTTCATACTCATTTTTGGTTAAGAACCGGTGCACATTACCATTGGTATTGATTTATAAGGTATTTAGGGGACATATTCTTCAGGTGCACATAGACTAGTACATGCAAACTCACTGGCAGCTTTACCTAGTGCTTAAAGATGAACAAGACTGATGAGGATTAGACAAGCAGGAAGGCTTGCAGCAGAACAGAATGCTTTTTGGAATAAACTGGGTTGACAACCAATGAACCAACCACTGTAACCATTTGTATATAGGCCAGATCAAAATGAAAATGATCCTACCTACAGTGACTTGTTCCATGTTCTTGGAATCAGATAATTTCAATGTGCTCATAACAATTTGTGTGTATTTCTCTCTGTATTAAGAAATTACAATGCAGAACATGTCTTTAGAAATGGGTTAAAAATATATGTAGCAGCTATTTCCTCCTATTTCTAATAAACAGAACATTCATTTTAAAACACTATGAAGTTCATGTTCATGTACACACACACACACACATCATAAAGATTATTTCTGTCACTCACAACGTGACATGAACAACAATGACGACATAGACCCGGAGAGATGGAAGTTAAGTCAAGGAGCGTTAAACAAACAAGTGGTCGAAGCTTTGGTCGAAGTGGAAGAAAATAGTGGAAGAAAACAACAGTCTGTGGACGGACAAGGAGATTAAGGGCCCATTTTCCGACCTGGCACACAACGTTTATTTATTATCTTGCACGTCTCTTTTTTTGAACAATGCGCCAAGGGGTGTGGCAATTAACAACCTAAGGAGGGGTCTGGCGTTGTCTAAAAATCGCTATCATACACTAAAACGCATTATGCTACTGACCAAGAGAAACCTGGTCAGAAGTCCATGGCGAGTTGTTTTTATGTTATTGTAAAGGCACATTATCAACAGTGACATGGGCAGGTGCACAACACACCATGCTTCTTTCATCCATGAACGCACACCAGCGCACATCCATGCAAAACATGACAAATTTCATTATTATTACATTTATTTGAATAAAGATATTACGAAATACATCTCACAATGAGTAGTTATTCCCCATCATTTGCAAATTGGTAATGATGGAGAGGCAAATATGAAGCACAGCTGAAGATGCACTAACGAGATGTAAGCAACTCCTCTGCAGGATAAATGTCATTCAAACATTCTTGGGGTATGTGTTGCTTTTTCCAGGCTATGTTTTCGATGGTAACCTATTGTCAGTCAATTAGTGAAAGTAATTAACTGTGTATGAGGTACTTGAGCTTGGTTGGTTACTTCGTCCTCAACATAATGTCAGCGGTGTGGATGTATTTCATCATTCAAACAAGATATAGATCTACGTTGAATCTGTGCAACCCAAAATCCTCTTGTGAATGATCCTTCGTTTAACCTAAGCTCAGCCTACTTAGTGTGAATTGCTTCTTGTGCTGGTGTGTCTGCACTTTACCACACTAGTTGGAGAAACAAATAAACAAACTCTTTGGTGGGACCACTCAATAGATAAGTAGTTCTAAGTTGTATTTGGTCTAGTCATTATAAGTTATCAAGACTTTCGGGGCTAACCTTTGGGCCTTCACTTATTGCAGCAGGTTGTGTGCAACAGAATAGACAGACACAAGATACAGTCAGAGCTCTGCTTAAAAGTCAGAGAGCAAACCAGTTGCTGCAGCATGAACTGGTAGGCTGGGAATAAATGACCTGATAGGAATGAAGCTGCGAACCTCCTTAAGTGCTTAAGTACTTCCATAAGTGGTTTTAAATACATCTTTCAACCAGTAGATGGTGGTATTGATTCTTTTTTGATATGTGTAATTTTTGACTGAGCAAATTACTGTAAATGCTTCTCACAAAGCCTTTAGTCATTTTAAGTATGAGCAACATACTTGTTATCCACCATGTATTGTCCAGCTTGTTGGGATAAGGCAAGAGGGACACCTAAG
Organism: Alosa sapidissima; assembly: GCF_018492685.1. Lineage (NCBI taxonomy): Eukaryota > Metazoa > Chordata > Actinopteri > Clupeiformes > Clupeidae > Alosa > Alosa sapidissima. Next base: position 15,837,091 of record NC_055966.1, read on the forward strand.
GAAGAAAGACCTAGGGTTGCCACTCTCCTTGACACAAGAGGGTTGAAAGCAAAGGATACTGTTAAAAATGTTGGTGTATTAATTTACAGCAATCTAAATTTCAACAGCCAGATGAAAGCGATAACTAAATCAGCTTTTTACCACCTCAAAAATATTGCCAAACTTAGAGGGCTGATGTCAAAACATGATTTAGAAAAACTCATTCATGCATTTATCTCCAGCAGGGTTTATTATCGCAATGGGCTTTTTTCACAGGCCTTCCTAAAAAGACTATCAAACAGCTTCAGGTGATACAAAATGCAGCACCTAGGGTTTTTTTTTAGGGTTTACCCAGGATTCCTTGATTGTATATCTCTGGCATTGCTGCTTTACTTAACCCTGAAAGCTAGAGTGCTTTCCAGCTGCCAGATTATCACACGTTATACATTATTCACAGATATCACACATTATATGAGGAGAGGGTCAAAGACGTCTGTCGGATCAATAAAGTGCATCTGGTTTATGCCTCACCGATGATTAGAGAGGGGATTTCTAGAGAGCATGGATTTCTACAGAGTGTGGCCCCTTACTGCAGGCAACTTCTGAAAAGCCATTTACTGCAGAAGGACCTGATTCATGCTACATCTTTTTTTAAAAGTACAGTCCACGATTCTGGCTGAAGGTTGTTGACATTTAAGCCATTTGAGGTCAAATTTAACCTATCCTTTGTACTCCTGAGGCAACAGACAGGATGAAAATAGTAAATGGCTTGTCCTGAAGATCACACATTGTATAGATATCTAGAGAACTGTGAGGAGAAATTAAATGAGTTTGACAAAAAGTGCATGGATTTGAATCTCCATTTTGTATCTTTAAGACATGTTGTACCTTTAAGATATTTAAGATTTTAGTGCTGTCTGATCAGATTTTGAAGTTGGATGCCGACAAACCAAGCCTTTTCAGGATGCACACAGTGGATTGATCTGTCTGTTTTGTTCTTTGAAAGGTGCAATCAAAGCACACACATTTTCCGTGGTATGCTCTTCACACATCCAGGTTTGAGACACAGGTGCAGTATTTAAAGCACATCTCTGCAGTGCTCGCAGATGCATGCTGGCCTCTGACGTCTTGTTCCATAATGGCCCCGACAGTGGTTTTCCACCACACAGCGCTGGGCTCCTCCCTAAAGCCACAAGAGAGCCTAGATCAGGTGTCTCAAACTCCCGGCCCGCGACCTACCGGTATGTTAAAATAATAATGTAATCCGGCCCTTGAGGGTATTTTTAATTTCGACAAACCACGATACTGATTAAAATAGACAATAGATCCAAGTACGGTGACAAATCTCATTTGTACTCTCCTCCACTATTTGCTAGACATCCAGAGCTTGATTCAAACCCAAAATCGCTGCACAAAGTGTTCAGGAAATACTTGTAGGCTATTACACGCGATAAACACGAATACGTGCATTTTAATGACGCGGAAGCGATGCAGGCCATAGTTTTGCACAAATTGAAGCAGAAATAGGCCTACACAAAACGTTCACGTGTGATGAAGTCTTGGGTAGGCTTGGGTATTCACCTATTCTGATTCTGAAGGAGAATATCCTTTTGGAGATTATCGTCTATTGACAGTGATAGTCACGGTGCGTCTGTGAATGGAGGTGCGTTGCGTGTAGCCTATACGACAGTGTCCACTAGCATACCGTGCTTATTTCGATCCTCTGCCCAACATAGCTTGCAGGTTGCAGTGGTAATAGTAATGATAGTGTCCGTAATGGACGTGGTACAGACAGCAGGGGTAGTAGAAATAGGGCTCTGAAGAACTACAAAGTCACCCGCGATAGGAACTGATTTGACCAGGATACTTTATTGTAGGCCTTGTGGTTATAGGCTAGTAATAGTTTACTATTGTTGGTACATCTTAGGTGTTTTCCTGTTAATTTGTTATGTGGGTAATATGACAAAATAGAAAGTAAACCTGCTCAAATATGTTCATCCAGTATTTACTGAAAGGTGCATCATTTGAGGTACTTGCCATCCAGTGGCAAATTAGATGGGTAAATGTACCCCCTTCATAAACTTGTGTTTATATTCAACGATTTTTACATTTACAGTAGGACTTTATCTCTGATCACTTTCAAGCCATGGCCTTTTGAAATATTTATATAAAAATCCAAATGGTGTTGCTTTCTTAACCCTGATGCCTAGTTTGCCAGGTTTAAAAAAGTTATGAGAGGAAAATATTTTTATTTGGTGTGAAACACAGACATAGGCCTACCTGTTTTTATGCTTTTTTGTTTGTTTTTATCATTTGTATTAATATTTATTTTATCATTATTTTATTTATAAGCTAAGGTTGCTAGCACAGGTGTCTAAGACTTTTTTCTGTTTGTAGTTGTGTTTGAAAATACAGTATTTGAAAAAAAAAAACCCATTGCATTTTAGGAAATAACCATTCTTTTTTTGTATTATTCTTTAACACTGACGTGGCCCTCCAATCAGATGACATTGGCAGAAGTGGCCCCAGCTCATTTGAGTTTGAGACCCCTGGCCTAGATGCAGCTTCATAGTCTTCTCTATCATGAGATAATGAAAGACAATGATCTGTAACAGATCTGCGTGTCGGGGAGTTCTTTGCCCCTCGCCCTCCTCCATTAATTCCGTATTAACGTGACACCTCGCGGCCGTTAACCCTTTACATGATGCATGCATTTCATTTAAATTGTCTCTTTTATATGCTCTGGTTAACATATAATATTCCTAGAGGCCTGCACGCAGCATCCAAACTAAAGCTTAGCTTTGTTGTCTAGGGTATCATTTAGCTTAAGCATTAGTCCACAAACGTAACGTAATGCAAAACCCCAATACGCTAACCTACGTTACGTGGCCCTATATGTGATGTAAAGACGTGGAAGTAGAACCTATGTGTAAATGCAATGTGTGCGTGTCAGCTTTGGCAGAGCTCCAGTGAGGTTACTTACCTGTGGCTCTCACTGACCCCAGTGAGGCTCTCACCTCATAGCCCAAGCACTGTTTCTGTTGAGATGTTCAGTTTTGTGGTGTGGTGGTTTAAATTCCCAACAAAATCCAAAACTCAAGTTTGAATGCTCACGTGCAAACGCTCTCAAAGGGGAAACGCAGGCCGCCAACTTTCTCAAAGGCCTCCAAACTAATTGTGAGCCCAGGACTCAGGACAGGCAGTGACATCACTGAAGCCCCACCTGTAAGTCAGTGCTTGTCCTACCATGTGACTCTAAACTATCCTAACAAAACTAAACAAAGCTGATTTGTGTAATAACAATGATTTGTTTATTACACTGATTTGTGTAATAACAATGTAATAAATGAATTCACCAGGTTAGTGTGCACCAACAGAAAAATGGATTTTTATCTCTCCTATATTGCATATTTGAATCATAATAATGATCTGTTAAGAGAAGCCAACCTACAGTACATGTAGTTTGATCCTTCATTGATGTGACATCTATAGACCCCTAAATATTTGTATTTATTTATGAAATGTCAATTAAATGACCACAAAAACTGTGGCTGTAACCACATTTGGGGGCTCTAATAATCTATTAAACAAAATATTTCAGGCGTCTTTTCAGGCGTGATACATTGACAGAACATCAAGGTTAAAACGTATGCAAGTCGTGAAAACATTTTCTACAAAACTATGCTGTGCTGTATTATGTTGACATACATCTGGAAAAGGTTGAGTAGAGTCTACTGAACAGCACTGTACATAGCCTTGATTAATCACTGATAGGAACTTCAGGCATTGTATATTGTATATGTTATATACATATAACCATAGCTTCAACATATCTTCTCATTAATAACAAAACAGATCTTCCCTTCTATGTAGTATTGAGCACTGCATGGCTCAGAAATAATGTGTTGCACTCTGCAAGTTCATCGGTGCAGTTTAGCTGGAGACAAGAGTCTTAACATCTTTAATTGAACCAATGAACCAAAACTATGCATACTGGAGACTGTACTGTTGCTTGAGTGTGTTGCTAGATGTATAGGGATCAGGAGGCCCTGTAGTAGCATCCCCTTGAGAGGGAACTACTATGCTGCCAAATTCAATTCACAGTACAGTAAATAGCCCTCCAGCTCTCCAATGGCCTTTCTCTTCATTGTTGCCCTAGACTACTTCCTGGCTTAATCCTGAATGTCTTCCAGGTCCAAGTTTAATTGGTTTGCCAGCAGGCAGACCAAAGGATACCCTGAATTACTGAAGCTAAGCAGGTGTGGGCTTGGTTAGTATTTGACGTCCTTGGAAAACTAAATTGCTGCTGGAAGTGGTGTTGGTGTGTGGCTAGTACTGTAGGTGGTACTCTTCTCTCTGGCCAAAAATGGATCCCAATGCCCCAGTGTAGGGATGGGGACACTGTACTGCAGGAGATGCCGTCCTTCGGATGAGACGTTCAACAGAGGTCCTGACTCACTGTGATCATTAAAGATCCCATGGCACTTATCGCAAAGAGTAGGTGTCCTAGCTCAATTCCTAACCTGACTCATTCAATCTGGCCCCCTAATCATGCCCCAGTGTAATTGATTCATTCATTTCCTCACTCTCCACTTCAAGCTGTGTGGTGAGCACTCTGGCGCATAATGGCTGCGTGCATTACTCAGGGGGTTGCTACATATTGGTGGTGGTTAGTGAGGTTTTCCATTCACCGTGAAATGCTTTGGGTGTCTTTAAAAGCGCTATATAAATGCAATGTGTTTGTTGTTTGATCCATTACTAATGGTGTGTTGTCCCATGTGTCACTCTGATCAGAGTGTTGGAGTTGGAGAGTATTTCTTATTATATTATTTTTTCACTTAAAAAATGTTGAGACATTTGTGGTTAAATATCCAGCTGGGTTTTATGTATGAGTGCAAAAAGTTCAGTCAGTAATGAGCTGCTTGGTGTTTTTCCCCATTTAGACAGTAGCTCAGGTACAGCAGCCAGTTCTGAGGTGGAACAAATTCTATAGTCACATTTTACAGTGTGTTTGCCAGGAGACAAATGCCATACCAGGAATTGTATTCTAGCAGACGCCTTCTCTGAGTGTTATCCTTATTCTCATCATGAGACAGAACACGTAGGTCTCCTTTTCTGGCCTTCAGACCACATCTTGCCTGCCTGCACTGACATCTGCAGACACATCACTTCACAAATTTCCCCCCATTGTGCCTTCCCTGGGAACCTTTTACATCATTATACCTCCTGCTGCAGTGATTTATGGTGTGTCCATGGCAGAGAAGCTTTGACCCCGGCGAGGAGTGGCACTAGACCCCAAGGAGGAGAGGACATAACGGACAGGCTGCGGTCTCTGTTCAGTGTTCACCCAGCAGGCGGGAAAGCCCAGGCCATGGATCAAAAAAGTTGTGCCATTAACAACTCAGCAGACATGCTTAGCAGCAGGATGATGGTCCTTGGAATGAAGAGGGGCATGATGGGAGAAAACTACAAAGCACATTGGATGTCAAATCTCCTGCAGGAAAAGCTCTGCTTTTGTGTCTCTCTGAACCGACCTACAGAGCAAGATGTGCAATCCTGTGGAGCCACACACTTCACACCATTACAGGGTTTTTTCTTCGGTTGCTTTGGTATATTTCTCAGAGCAGAATTGAAATTCTCAAAACTACCAGTTCATCCTCCACATCATCTGGTCACTTTGGTCTGATCCTCTGATACGGTGCACATCATGAAATCAATTTCTCATTACTTGAAACAAAACACAGCCAATGCTTTCCAACATCCATCCATGCAATTGCTTGTGTACAAGTGTCTGCTCTTTGTTTTACATTATCAATTGATATTGTCATATCAGTCAAAAAACATTGTACAGGTTCTCTGAATAGCCTTTCTCCCAAAAACATTTATGTATTAGTTCATTACTTGAGTCATTATCCAAAGGGTTTGAACCAGTTTTCATAATAATCTGTCAAGTATAATTTTGCTATTTCTATTTCACTGTTTTTGGTATAGTCTAGTATTGTCTTTCTATCAGTGTTTGGTAACAAACTGAAGTACAAAGAGTCTTGTAAAAGTGTCAAGTACATATGAATACAATATGATCTTTTACAGTCTCCCGCATACAGTAATGTGTAACTTTTACTGTTGAAATTGATATGCCCAAAAAGAAAAAAAACTGCAACCTTGTACATTTTCATAAGAAAATGATTAGAGTAAATGTCCATATTAACAATGTGGCTAAGCATTTTGACTGTTTTGACCATAGTTTGACTAACAGGAAAGATAGGAAAGTTGAAAAGCGGTGGAAGAGGAGAGAGTGGAAAAAGAGGACAGAATAAATTTCTATATTTAGCAATATTGTTAAGCATTTTTACTGTGTGACTAACAGAGTAAACGTCTACAGTATTAGCAATATGGCTAAACAAATAACAGAGTAAATGTCTATATTTAGTAATATTGTTAAGCATATTTTACTGTTTTGACTAACAGAGTAAACGTCTATTTTAGCAACATTCCTAAGCATTATTACTGTTTTGACTAACAGAGTAAATGTCTATATTAGCAATATTGCTAAGCATTTTTACTGTTTTGACTAACAGAGTAAACGTCTATATTAGCAATGTGGCTCAGCATTTTGACTGTGGCACAGGACACAAGACCTTTTCATTCTAGAGGCACTAACATGCTGATTGGCATAAATATTTGCTTTTGAGACATAAACTAAGCATATTGAGCAAGGACATGCTTTTGCAGGCAATACACGGTGCAGTTTGCACACAATTATTTTATTAATGTTGATGATTCGAGAAATAAACCAAAGTGCTTGAGAAAAACTGTAAGTTAATCTGCCAGGGCTTCTTCACACAGAGTCCCATTGAACATGATGCTGGCCGAGTTTTTTTCCCAATGAAGTGGACCACACTTCACTCTTTTGTGTGTGGGAGAGGTGTGACATGAATTCTCGCTGTCCTCTTTTTCCACTCTCTCCTCTTCACCACTTTTCTACTCTCCTATCTTTCTTCGCCTCTGATTGTCTTTCCACTATTGTTTTGTACAGCAACCACCTTCTGAAAGATTGAGAAAATTCGACAGCATGGCTGATAAAGGGATACTGTATGGTTTACTGAATGCACTGTTTTTACACCAACTCAGACCAATAAATCCCCATAGCACTGTATTATACACAGCTGATGGAGCCAAAACACTGGACATAGGCTAAGGAAACAATGAAATGCACACAGTGCACAACCAATCTCCAAATGGCCAAAAAGGGCGGTCTGATCTTCTCACAGCAGAGACGTTTATAGGCTCTCTATTCACCCCTCTCCAGCATGGCATGGACACACTCCTCCGTAAGGGCACTTCAATGGTCCTCAGTGTGTCAGGAGTGGACATTATTCAGATCAGAGTGGACACAGTCCTCCCTCAGCCTTCCCATTCACTTTGTGATTTAATGCATCAGTAATAGATGCATCAGAGATCCCTTAATGACAGCAACACACACAGCAAAATAATAGAATATAGAAACGACAGAAGAGATAGAAAATAAAAACTGACAGTGTGGATCTAGGACGGGTTTAAGTAGTGGATCTAGGACGGGTTTAAGTAGTGGATCTTGGACAGGTTTGAATGGTGGATCTAGGACTGGTTAAAATAGCAGACAGAAATCAGGCTCAGTGTTACACATCACATTCCTGCTCAGCACGCCATGAATACACCAGCTCTTATCAGGCTATACTGTATTTAAGAAATTTCAGCAGGTGTGTTCAATACTTTTTTTCCTGTGTCATTGCACTTTATTACACATAACTCTACCTATGGACTTTAATGTTTGGATTTTTTTTTTCATATGGGTGGATTATCTGAGTTATTACTAATGTCTGGTAAACATTTCATGCAAATAGCCTCATTGGAAATATACTTACTGAAAAAATGTTTGACGTGTTCAATACTTATTTTCCCTGCTGTGTATCATGTCTCTGTTCTGGGGGACCGATCAAAACCATTCCTTGTCCGTCTTCATGATTTAATGGATCATAAATCAGACTTAGTCTGGATCTCTACTTCACTCTTTATTCAAGAATGTCATCCCCTCCAGGTTTTCGCTGCCAGCGAATCTTACTTTGCAGGCCTGATCAATTCTGTCAGCCGCTAAATCACAGCGAAAGTGTCAACAGAGCTGCTGCCAGACACAGACTCTTGCCAGGGGGAGAGGTGCAGCAGGGCAGAATTGATGCCACACATTAGGCCCCGATGGCAGAAGCAAACAGGGGCCAGGTGCCAGGTAGGCCACTTTTATTTGTTTTATGTTTTAATGTTTTTTGTTTTTATGTTTTGTTTTATGTTTTTAGCGTTAATACTTTATTAACATAAGGATCATTAAAATCATAAGGATCAAAAGGATCATTAAAAAATAAACAGAGATACAGACTGATTTTTAAATGTCTAAGTTATGGATTTGACTTTCCCCAGACAATGTTGCCTTTTCTTTGGCCAGCTGGGTATTTAAAGATCTACAAGAAATATTAAGTTACTGAAGACACAGAGATGAAGAACCTTGCAAACCCCAGACAACCTCTAATAAATACTCTGAAAAAGCAGCATATTTCGTAAATTTGGCAGAAATGACGTCAAATGACGGGTAATACTTAATTTGAAAGATGATTCATGGCATACATAAAGAGTGGTGTGTCTTGATCAATAGCAGGTGAAAAGATATGAGGTCAGACATTAATGGCTGTGAACGAGTTCCCTGCCATGTGGAAAAGCCTTTATTTGTAATGACAGCTTCAAGGCATTTCCTGTATGACGAAACTAATCAGTCACAGTCATTTGGGTTCTCATATAAGCATGCTTCTGGGCTTGTATGTTATACAGTAGCTCCGTGGGCCCATATCTCTCACTGTAAGAGTTGACCACATGCATAACATATGTACAGTACTGTTGCACTGCAGAGGGTACTACTGTACATTGCTCCCTTAACCTCAATCATTCTGTTCTGTGTTCTCTCTCTCTCTCTCTCTCTCTCTCTGTTTGTGTCCATTCCTCTGGGCCTTATCCTTGCAGAGGTTACGGCAGAGGGTACAGCATTGCTCCCCTAACCCCATTCATTCTGTTGTTTGTTCTCTCTCTCTCTCTGTTTGTGTCCATTCCTCTGGGCCTCATCCTTTCCTCTGATCATATCTGTCTCAGTCTTGCTCTCTTTCTCTCTCTTTCATTGCCAATCTAATTCTCTCATTTCTCACTTGTGTTCTCACACATCTTCTCTTCCCTCTTGCTCTCTCTCTCGCTCTACCTCCTGGTTCAGTGTCTTCTCTCTGCTCCTCTCTGAGGTTCTCCTGTCTGACATGACATGGTGTGGTTGCTGGAATGACCTTTTAAAACCATATCCTCCATGGAGAGACATCAGACCATCTGTGATTCTGTGGAAAAGGGTGCCAGACTACTCGGGCACTGTGGAGAAAAAAAAAAAGAAAAAAGAAAAATAAATGTCAGGTCATCACAGTTCAGTCCTTCCCTCATTATCTCTGAAATAAACTCATGACATGCTCTTGTGTTTGGACAGAGGCATGGTTTATTTTGGGCCTGGGTTTTTTCCGGGCATTGCACTTAAGAGCAGTGTTCAGCGGCAATGTTGGAGAAAAAAAAAGCAACATTTACTAAATCCGTCCTACTTTCCTCATAGAGAAATAGTGAAAGTACATTGGTGGAGCTGAGGATGGCGGATGCTGATGAGAGTGTTTCCATGGGAACAAATGATGCCCCTGTCTTTCTGTGAGGGGCTCTAATGAGGGTGCAGGTCATCAATTCAGCTCCTCCCTTTCACCCCCTGACATGCTGTTTACTTTATCACGCTAAAAAATACAGCTGGACACCATCACTGATTAGTGTGTGCTGTACCATTAGATAGGACTCTTCTTTGTTGTTTGACAGGATAAAGAAAACAGTTCATCCAAGGGTGCAATTGAAGGTGGGGGGTAGCTGTAGGCAAGGCAAAGCATGATGAATGTGGACTCAAAGATAACAAGAATACTGGTACTACTACTGGTAACTGGTACTATGCTGTCCATTAAAAAGAGAATGTCACAGTTTCCTTTCCCAAATGATGTTTCTGTACTTGCTGAGGTTAATGAAATGCCATTTTCTGTTCAAATGTAACTATTACTAATGTGTTAATGTCAGTGTTATTAAAATACTCTCCCCCAAATATGAATATGTGTGTGACTAACGGCTCAACCGGTGCATTTTATCCTGGTGACTATGTTTTTTTTTCTTCAATAATATGTCAGTGCAAAAGAATGGCTTCGGAATGAGCAGGAGAAAACAAATGAAGAGCAAATTGCTCAAAATGTTCCATTATAGCATGCTGGAGGATGCCAGGCAGAGAGCCACTGCAATCATGGTGCAATTGTGTGGCTCTGATTCCTACAGAATAAAACTATTTCCATGGACGCAGCACTGGAGTGTGTCACTCCAAAGCATCATGAAGGCAGAGAAGACTGTTTAGAAGATTTGATAAATTAGCAGAATAAATCTCAGAGTTCAGACATCAAAGGAGTGTCTGCAATTCTAATCCAACAGATTTGAATAATAATAATAATAATAATAATATTATATATATATATATATATATATATATATATATATATATATATATATATACAGGTACAGGCCAAAAGTTTGGACACACCTTCTCATTTCAATGTGTCAATGTGTTTTCTTTATGACTATTTACATTGTAGATTCTCACTGAAGGCATCAAAACTATGAATGAATGCAAAGTTATTTGGCCCACAGATGAATATTTGTCAAGTTATGGCTTGCTGAATATGGTATTAAATTAAAAACAAAATAGCAACTTTGAAGAAACTAGAATATAAGACATGTTTTCAGTTATTTCACACTTTTTTGTTAAGTACATAATTCCACATGTGTTCATTAATAGTTTTGATGAATCTACAATGAAACGCATTGAATTAGAAGGTGTGTCCAAACTTTTGGCCTGTACTGTATATATAATTATTTGGTCCATACAGAATATCACTTTTCTTCTTTATCCCTGGTCTTTAGTTTTACCACTGAACATTACCGTCATTTCCCAACTATTAGCTGCGGCTTATACATTGATTTCGCAAAAGGTTTCTTCAGCTGTGAGGTTAATACACTGGGCCAGTTCACATGGTATTAATATGGTTTTGTTTCTTTTAACTTGCATAACACACTGTCCTGTGGCTTATACACAATACGGCTAATACTCAGGAAATTACTGTAACTACATTTACCGGTAATCAGCTTTGTGCCAATACCCTACACATTGGGTCTAGTCTAATGGCATAAATAACTACATATTGATGTTAAAGAAAAATTCCGGTATTTAGCACTTTCAGTCCTTTTTCTGGTTTGTTTTGGATGAACTAGAATGGTGGACACTGAAATTTTGACGATTGGTCCTGTCTCGACTTTTCTGACTCGTTTTGAATCGCCTTTGACTCCTTTAGAGTGGCTGTCTACAGGCATGCACAAACATGTCCTAAAACAACTCTTAACGTTCGTTTTCAAAACTGTATATAAGTATATAGTATATAGTCTTTTGATATACTCTTTTTACTCAATTTGACGATTGGTCCTGTCTCGACTTTTCTGGCTCGTTTTGAATCGCCTTTACTGCTTCAGAGTGGCTGCCTACAGGCAGGCACAAACATGTCCTTAAAACAACCCTTAACGTTCGTTTTCAAAACTGTGCAACTCACCGAGTGGATTTCGTTGATTATTAAAATCAAATATATCGGCGCAATGTTCCAGCTGTCTTATTTGCTATTGTGGAACTATTTTTTCAGATTTTTTTTTCAGACCTTACCGAACACAAAGGTGTAAAGCAGTCCCCTGTACAGTAAGCCGTTCCAGAGTAGGCCTATTCCGGTTAAATTAAAAATGTAATTTGCAGCAAGGTCTACATTCATGTCTCCAACTTTGGTCTTTAGGTTTCAAAATGAGTTTGTGAAAGTTTGTGAAAATGAGTTGTGAGAGTTTGTGAAAGTAGCCTTAATGATCAAAACATGCATGTTTTGATCATTAAGGCTACTTTCACAAACTCTTAGTCAGCTGTATATCCTCTGATTTTAATATTTATCTATATCTGGGCAATATTTGTAACATTATAAGCATGCATCTAGGCTATTTGAGTTTCTTAAAGCTGAGCTGTGCTTAAATTGTTCAATACATGATTTCTTAACAGGCCAAATATAAAAAATATATAAATATTAAATATAGCCTATATATCTGTAAATATTAGATGATCAGATGATTTACAGTTCTATGTAATATGTCATGTTTTTGTAATGTTTCATACAGGGATGCAGATCTACTGCTGTAAATAGGCTAAATTCAACTTTGATCATTTTTATAGCCTACTACTGTACTTTGGCCTTGGTGCCCTGACATGTGGCCTTTGTGCCCCCCACCAAATATGCCCAACTGAAGGCCAAGTGGCCTTGCCCCTAAAATGGTGAAATTCCAATCCTGGGCCTCACTGTTGATTATCAACTGGGGTGATATTAAATCATGAATATGAAAACTAACATTTTTTTATGGTCTTGGTCTCGACTCGGTCTCGACTCGGACTTGCTTCCTCAAAGACTCGGTCTTGACTCGGACTCGACTGTATTTGAAAACCAACGGACTCGGTCTCGACCCTTCAAAGACTCGGCCTTGACTCGGACTCGGCATAGACGGTCTCGTCCCCAGCACACCATCATTAGGCAAGCACTTACAGTAGGACATGAATAAGTGACCTTTTAAGATGCAATTACGTTGGGCAAAGCTCGCTCCAAATACACTGCCACTCATTTTTAGTCTCAGTCAGATTTAGCATTTGGTCTTTTCCTTTAGTTGGTAATTGCATTTAGTCATAGGCTTGGCTGCACAGGTAGATTTGATTTGTAAGGGCTCGCTATGGCCTGTCACATTGAATAGAGCAGAGGGGTTGCGGTCTACATGGGTCTGGATGGAGCATGGTGGGATTTCAGATACATCTGATTAAGCTGGTCCTCTCCTCTCTGACGTTTCCCTTTCCCTGCCACATCGCGTTAAAGGTGCTCTATGCGATGTTATGCAGCTTCTAAGCTAAAACATTTTTTGCCACATACAGCAAACATCTCCTCACAATCTGCTAGGTGCCTGTCATCTAAATACACTGTAAAAAACATGGTCTCTGTAGACAGCCTAGGCTCCATAAATGGCAATAAAAACAGGACCAGGCTGTTTTTGTTGCTGTTTTTGGAACCTGGGCTGTCTACAGAGACCGCATTTTTTAACAGTGTATCAGGGGACAGGCAGCCAGCGTATCGTGAGGAGATGTTTGCTGTATGTGACAAAAAAACTGTTTTAGCTTAGACACCACGTAACATCGCTTAGAGCACCTTTAATGACAATGTATTTCTCTTCACTTTTCCTTTTTGAAATATGTATGTCTATATGTATGTCTTTGGGCAGCCGTGGCCCACTGGTTAGCACTCTGGACTTCCCTTGTCTGGACTTCCCTGAGTGCCGCTGTTGTTGCAGGCAGCTCACTGCGCCGGTATTAGTGTGTGCTTCATCTCACTGTGTGTTCACTGTGTGCTGAGTGTGTTTCACTAATTCACGGATTGGGATAAATACAGAGACCAAATTTCCCTCACGGGACCAAAAGAGTATATATACTTATATACTTATATACTATGTGTCATTCCTATGTCTGTGACCATGGATGTGCCATCCTGTGCCTGTGACCATGGAGGATGAAAATGTAATGTAAAATGTAAAAAAGAATTTTCCTAAGGGGACAACTAATAAACTAACTAACTGACTTTTATGTCTTCTCAGTCCCCCCCCAACCCTCTCCATTTCACTCTTTCTCCCTCATGGTCATTATATAGTCTCTCAGCTCTACATGGAGATGGATCATTTTGATTGATTTGTTTATAGCCCTTCGGTCAGCCTCACATGATGGGACATGAAGTACCTATCTAAATTGCTAACATTTATAATTTCATAATAAGCCCTTATTATCAGTGCACTATTAGAATTGCATTCGAGTTTTATAATGAGGTACAGATATTGCTCTAAGCGATGCCACACGTTTTTTTAGGCTAAAACATTTTATGTCACTTACTGCAAACACCACCTAACCAATTTAATTTAACCAATTTTATTTAATCTTCTAAAACCCGTCAGATCGTCTGTTTAAAGATTCGCAATGACACGAAACCGTTACAGAAAGGAGGTTACAGCAGTGTGAATTAGAAGTTGCACGTCGTTACAAGCCTTTGCAAAGCATTCACATGGTCACAGTTGCAAGGTTTTAGAATGTTGCATCAAGTTGCTGCTCATCTCGTTGCGAATCTTGGGTGTGATTTGGGCTTAAGTATGGCACAGACTGCGCACGTTATGATTAGTTGGCATTAAAAGACTGCGGTGGGGAAAAGCTAGAGTTCCAAATTGTATAACTTTTTTTCCAATATGAACTACGCCTATATGTCCGACTTCGTCATCGTTCAATTCATCCCTTGTGTTTAAAATTTGCGGATAGGCCGATGGTAAGCTTGTTTTTATGCTGGCAATAAAACCAGAACGGTTCACGAACGTTATTCTTTATTCTAAATGCCATGGCAAAAAAGAGAAAGAAGTCAGAAAAGGAATATACCTTAGACTAGGCTATATCAGAGCCCGTCTACGGACATTCTCTGGCTATATAACCTATTGAAATAGGTTAATGATGTAAAGTCAAGTGCGCTTCTATGGGACTGGTGTGTGCGCGCACAGTTTTTATTGATGAGTCGGAGTGGCAAGTGCTGCGCATAGTTGCAGTGGAATGTGGCTGCCAAGGGCATTATAAAACTTCTCACTGTTAGACCTACTAATACACGGCGGTGAAATGGCGTATTTAGCTGTCTAAATTCGAATCATATGCTGGGGGAGAAATCGCCAGACATCCATGATTATTTAGTTATTCAGCACCCCTGGTCAAAAATATGTTTCCGCGCGCCTGGAAGTAGGCTATGATTTGAATGTAGACTGTTGTCAAATTTGGCAAATACAACGGGAGAAACAATATGGTTCATGCTCTCTCATGCTGTTTCATTCGTGCCGAAAAGGAGGGAGAATTAAACATTAAGCACGTTCCACTTTTGCATAAATAATTTGCAAACCTGAACGTTTTGGTCAGGGCTGATAATGCAACTGTATTTGACAAAGGACCTATATAGGCTATTTGCTAGTGACAAAATATGAGCTTTCAGTGTGATACGATCTCTTTGTAGATTAAGTTTAATTAAAACGTGTTTCATCTGTTCTGGCTATCCAGCTATTTGGATCTTACTGTATCTCACTCAATGAACAACATCTCAACACTAAATGAATGATGATGATCAGTAATTGTCATCAGATAGCCTAGTCATATAGGTAGACATTCAGTGTGTTTGAAAGAATTAATTCGATAATATTTTCCATCTTTGCAGAGGAAAAGTTTTGTGTAAAGGGAATTAAAGGCCTGTCTCATATAGACGCCTGTCTCTAATACTAGCCGGTGCAGTTTGGTGATTTGGGAAAATAAAAGCCCGGGCTATTATTTGGAGTTTTACGGTAATTGCATGGGAGCAGCACAGGAGGGAGGGGGAGGAAGTTGCGAGCTAGCTCTCTGTTTTGTTTGAAAGTCAACAGAAGTGACTTTACCCAGCATCTCTTAGAGCACCTTTAACAAAACTTTATATAAAATATTGCAGCACTTTATCACAAACAGAATGGGATATGAGAAAGATGAGATGAATGAGTGAACACAACAGAGCAGTAATACTATTTTGATTACAAAACAACAATGACATAATTCCTTACAGTAATTATCCAAAAATAATCTATGTCCCCTTTGGGCTACTTTGCTGCTAAAGTTGTCGGACTTGACAAGAGAGAGAGGGAGAATGAAAGAGAGAGAGAGAGAGAGAGAGTGACTGTGTGTTTTGTATTGTATTCTGTGAAGGTCACAAATGCAACTTAACAGCATTTGAGCAAATGACAGGGCATGCGGTACCCTCTCAGATTGTCTGTCTATGTCGAACAAGATTTGTTCATGAGCTAGTTTTTGAATTAATCAAAAGTATTTTTGGAGCCGTAACTCTTCAGTGTACATCTGTCAAAACAGGAAAAGGCAGGCAATAATGTGCCATAAATGGGTGCCTTTGCCCTCCTGTGCTGATGGGACAGGTCACTAATATCCATTTAACAGAGAAGACGCCAATCTCAGCACGCTATGGTGGTGTCTGGCGAAGGACTGCAGCTATTTGCACAGGAGGATCTCATGAATGACCCTGTCTGTCTGTGTGGCCGAGAACATTAAATTACGCACAATGTTAAGAAAATCCACACTAGTCCACAAAATTCACTTGAGAAGGTGCACAGTACAGCTACTAGTCTACAGAAACTACATTGGCCTTTGAGACCTCGGAGAGACAGTGGAGCGTCTGAATCCAACAAGTAGCTTTGCTTGCCACAGAGAAACTTTGTGAGATTTCAACTTTGGCCCTAGTTTTACATTGGCTTTGGGTCTACATTTCCACTATGGACATAAATAAATGAAACTGGTCCTGTATGAGTTACATTTCATGATCCATGAAAAGGCTACACATTAGAAGCGTATTGGGGAAAAAGTAAGTCAAAGTAAGATGTTTTTTTCACCACTGGCTAAAAATTACATTACTAGTGTTGTCTACTTGGAAAAGATCCTTACGGAGACAGATTTGTGTCTGCTTACATCTAAAGTATAAAGAAATTTTATCTGAACTATCTGAATCAACAATCTATGGGGATAGAGAGAAGAGAGAAGAATCCTCTGTATCTAGTGTGTGAATGTGATAAAAGCTGGCTGTCTAGAACAGGAATATTGGTTGCAGAAAAGTGTCAACTGTTTCCGTGGGGACTGCTTTTTACCCGACAACATGATTATTTATTTCCAAAACCGCTCTACTGTAGGCCATGTAATAATTTTCCTTGTAATTCTTTTTTATTATTATTATTCCTGAACAATTCCAAAAAAGATGAAAAACATATAAAAATCTAAGTATAAAGTGTCAACATTCATAGTCATATTACTAAAACATTTGAATTAATATTGGTAGCTTATTTAAATAGTATAGTTTAAAATAAAGTCGATATAATTGATGTAGTAGATGCTATAATTGATGCAGTAATTGATGCTTCTGTGCTGTGTGTTGTAATCAGTTTATCATAAGTTGCTGGTTCAAGTTGCATGGAGATTTGAAATGGCCTTGATTCACTCGTATGCAGTATCAAATGTTCTGATTCCTGTGCATGATATCCTAAAGCGTATGTGTGTGTGTATGTGTATGCATGTGGTAGGAGGGGCAGGACTCATTTTTGCCATCCTCTTAAGCTCTGACCCCACTCTGACCCCACCATGGACTCTTACGGAGGCACCCCAGATAAAGTGATTATAAGAGAGTGCATGTGGGGGAGAGGAAAGAGAGAGAGAGAGACAGGAAGAGAGAGAGAAGGAATGAGACAGGAGGGGAGAGGGGGGGCATTAAATAAGGGATGTACTGTAATAAAGGATAAGGTAGCACTAGCGTGAACAGAGTTAATGAGTTACCCTTGAATATGAATACGTTTGAAATGTGAAATGTAATGCCTTCATCCCACTCCTAATGAAAACAGTGGGTAGGTTGTCTCTTGGCACTCCACTCAGAAATGGTGTTCTGTGTGATTCTTCTATTTCCTGCACTCGCTGTGTTGCCATTTTGTTTCTGGCCATATTTTCTGGCTTTCCATGCTGTCATTGTTTGAAAGCAATGGACATTGAAATTGATCCTTTTTGTTGATTATTAGCAACAACACATGTAACAAGTCTTCAGCTGTTACATACATATCCGCCTCAATGCACCTGAATGAACCTAAGGCTGATGGAATATTTGTTTGTTTTGTCATTCTAAAAGCATTGATAACCAGAAAATAAAAGGTTTTCTGCAGAATGATTAACAAAGCCTGGGCATTCAGGAAAATGTCCTACTTCTGCAATCCTCTGTGATGAAAGATTCTAGTCCGAAAGCCCCCACTTTAGCAAGCCGGCGATATGCCTGAGTGAACTAACACAGTAATAAGCTACAGTATATGTGGTTGAACAGGGAGTTTAAAAAACGTTAGCAGCAGAAACGCCAGGCACCTGTGAGAGTCCTATTTCCCACATGCACAACTTCCTACCTGCAATCATTTCCTTTCATATGTCAGTATGAGAGGAGAACCCTTGAAGATAAGAAGAGCCTCCAAAAATGTGTAGGCTGAGAGGAAAGACCTATTTTGGGACTTAAATGATAAAAGGGCACAGTTTTTCACATCATACGAGATGTTTGAATTTGACTGTGGTCATAAATGCATTTTTGATAGGTCTGGAGTATACATAAGCGAGAACGGCAATTAAAAAAAACAAAGTTCTGAATAGAGCCTGCATTGATTCCTGTCACATACTGACACACACAATTACCTCTTTTATCTCTACGAAGGGATCTTTGTATTTTAAACAGGTGGTGTGCCATTTTGAGCGCTACATCTGATCACAAACCTCCTTCAAAATTGCCGCTTAAGAAGATCATCTTCAAAACACAAAATGACTTCATTCACCAGAATGTCACTGCATGCTCTTTCAGATGTGAATACTTCTGCTTGGATCAGAGCTGCAGGATTGGGTGTATATCACTGTACTTTCATGGCACTGTGCGATATCATTCTCTTTTTTTGTCTCATATCAGTGGTTGCATGGGCATGGTTTCATCATATGTGTCAGAAGAGAGAACTATGATCTCCCCTGAAGAGATTGAAGTTCTTCTGCCTCACAGGGAAAAAAAACTGACTTGTCTAACCAAAAGGAGATTGCTGTCTTTGAGCCCAATATGGGTTCATCATCACCTGTCTGTCATGGAAGTCACCGAAGTAAATTATCAGGGAAGCCACACCGGGCAAGTGAATTGCTCCATTTGCAGAGTGTCTGCTGTAACAGTTAGCTTCCACTTTAATAAATGGAACTGGCTACACCAGATGGGATAGTGCGATAGTGAAGGAGAGAGAAGAAAACGTGCTGCCTGGATCATTGATTGGAACATTTACTTTTAAAAAACGGCCTGATGTTGTTGATAAAAATAAAGTGTTGAAAATAGTCCTCTGCAATGTCTGCAGCAAGGAATTTGCATATCACCGGAGTTCATCAACTCTATAGTCGCACATCAATGCAAAGAAATAAGTGTTGACATTGAGGGGAGTGTTCATTTATTTTCATTGTGTTCCCTAGGTTATATCTGTGGCCTGAAATGCCTTGTATGTGAAAAAAAAACTTCTTCCCGAAGCACTTTTGAATTTATTTCCTCAGCATATTAGGTCATATCATAGATTATTATGGCCATTATTTGAACAGTGAAAATAATAATAAAAGAGTTTTTGAACTTAAATGTCACTAATGCTGATTATTCAATGATTCATTTGAATTTAAATATTTAAAATACTATCACAGCAAAAAATATATATGCGATTAATTTAGATTCATTAATCACAGAGTATGTAATTAATTAGATTTTTTTTTTTAATCGATTGACAGCTTTGAACTTTTACATTTGAATGATTTTGGATAAACATTCCAAACTGTTCAATAAACGGTAACCCTATAGTCCAGTGTTTAAGTTTGTTTACCGGCCACAGCCTCCTGTCATCATTTGTGTAGCTGTGTGTCGCCATGAAGTGTGAACACAAAGCAAGCGAAACATTGCTTGAAAACATTTTGATTGAAAGTTTGCCAGTGTTTAAACCTTTGAATACACCCTAGGGTCCACCTTTTTCCCTGCCTTTCTGTCTCTCTGCCCACAGCCCTGTCTCTGTCTTGGTGGGAATTGTTGCCTTTCTCCGTGTCTGTCTTGGTCGGACTCGTTGCCTTTCTCCCTGGCTCTGTGTCTGATTGGGACGAGTGGGACCTGATGGGAAGGACGCTTTAGGCTGATGATGTCTGTGACACAGTTCAGGTGCTACCAGGGGGAACATATAGCCAATCAGCTCCTGCCTTTCTCAAGCTCCAAATCTAATGTGCCTGATCTCCCAGGGTAGTCTACGTGTTAGTGATAGCCGCATTGCTCCCCGTCTCTCCCCTGAGCGGGCTGTAATGGAACCATAATGGCCAAATTAGCGGCCTGGAGGAGTGCTGCTATTGCTTTCCCTCAAAAGGGAGAAAAATTGGGGCCAGGAGAGCAGAGCCACGCGTGGGACTGGCTCTGCTCCCAGGCTGATCAGTGGCCATCCATCAGTAAGCTCAGTTTCATTAGGCATTCTACCAAACACAGACACAGTACAGCAGCCTGATGCCTCAGGTTTTCGGTTCCACCGACTGACATTAATTAAGCTTACAGTACATGCTGTATTTCCATAAATAAACATTTTACTGAAGCATTAAAGGCTATAATTCATTGTAAGGATAATGGGTTTTTCATGTTACATTTTTCTTGTTGTAACATGAAAGTAAGTAATTACATGTTGTAATTAATCCACAAGTTTATACAAATCAATACTATATTTCAATATGCAAGCTTTACGGAAACCTTCATGAACATTATACTCTTTGAAGTATGTTGGTTTAATTTTCTTTTAAATGCATAAGCTAATACTGAAAGAATATAATGAGGAATATATACTGTACAGTACTGTACTGTTTTCTGAGTCTCTCTCTCTCTCAATCACACAGACAGAGACACACTCACACAGACACACACACACACACACACACACACACACACACACACACACACACACACACACACACACACTGTGTTGTTCCTCCAGCCCTGACCTGGTCAGAGACTTCTCTGCTGTGTGATCATGTGGGGTGAGTAGGAACATGCCCACTGGCGTGAGAACAATCCCAGAGCACCAGACCTGGGTGACTCATCACATAGTGACCTCGCCATGTCAACGGATGAGGAGCGAAACACGTGCACAGGCCTGGGGATACTAAAGACGAAGGGCTGTGTGGCTCAAGAGACAAACATAGCAGACTCTTTGAGGAACACATCATAGATAGATGTCTCTGGGTCTCCACCTCCAGTTGTGTAATAATGTATATCCTATAGATTGTAAGAAGGTCACCACTGAGTGCAGAGAGACGTTTTCCACATACTCAAAAGGACCCAAACCCTGACAAGTCCTTAATCAAATGCTAACCACTGGTTTACGTAATTATTAAATACATACTTTTCCTGCAGCTTTTGAGCCAGTGACGGACTGGCCATCTGGTTTTGGGCACATGCCAGAAGGGACGCACGTCAAATGGGCCGCTCATGGTGCAGATCGACCTAGATGTGCTGCGCGTCTAAACACTGTGCGATGCCCATCTTTATGCAAATGAATCTATTAAACGCCATGCGACTATCCAATGAAAGCACAAGGTTGTATGTCCTTTGTGGTCCTTTGATGTTTTAACGATCTCTTCCACGACCTCCTAGATGTCCATAAAACAAACAAAACTAGGACTTGGGAAAAGATATTGACTGATATCTTTATTTACACACAGACCCTAGCCTACTTACGAATCTCCCCAAGTTTTCCATCAGAATTTTCAGCTTCATTTGGTAGCCCAATATAACTTCTTTAATACTATCTTTATTGGATGACTGACTGCTACTTATACCATTCGCATATCCTTTAGTTTACATCATGGTTATGGTGTGTCCTATTCTTCTCTATGTATGGGTATAGGGCCATGTGTTGTTGCAAATGCCTGGACCATTTTTTGATCCCAGTCCGTCACTGTTATGAGCAGTCTAAAGACAATAGCATTCACTGGAAATTCCTATGCCTTTCTGATTCTACTCAGAAGATGTTCTGTGTAGTCCCCGTACTACAGCACATGTGCAGCCCTCATCTGCCAAAGTAACATCTCTCTCTCCCTCTCTGTGTGTGTCTGTTTTTGATTGCGAAAATCCTATTTTTCTCCATGCTCCTCTCCTCTCTTGTGCAGTTACCCAAAATCATGGCACACATTCTATGAATTAACATCCAGCCGTGGGAGGGAGGTCTCTCTCTCTCTCTCTGTCTCCATGTGTTTTACATTTTCTTCCACAAACCTCCTGTGGCCGTGTATTCAGTATGTTTTCATTGTGAAGAGATCAGTAAGGGTTGATAACATATTTATGACATGCATGGTGTGTCTGGTTCTTGCCATTAGTTCTAATTAACTCATCCTCTTGCTCTATCATGCACAGACCATTCAGGGCTCCTCAGTGCCTTATCAGTGGGGCTCCAACAGGGTCCCCGACGTGCACACAAACAGGCCACTTCTACTTTGACGTTAGTTCTGACGTGAGATCAGTTGATCCTGAAGTACAGGTATAGCAATGAGTGACATTAATCTGTTACTTGCTCGTATCTTACCCAGGTTGAAGCTGGCTGATGCATTTTTATCCAGCAATGCGTCACAGGCTTTGTCAACGGAATGGTTAAGACAATTAAATTTACCCCTGAATGTCAGATGTTTTCAAATCAGTGTGAATGTAATTAACAGGATAATCAGGATATGTTCCATGACAGACGTGGGAGGACAGACTTTAATTTTTCATTGCAAAAACAGCAATTAATTGGTGTAAATCGATATCCCACTGCATATTTTTTTGCTAATATGTTTCTACATTTTGATGTTGATGTTTCACACCCACGAACGAGCAATTTGTCTCCACTGGGAAAGTCATTAGTGACAAAGTATGGAGGACCCAATTGGGTAAAGAGATACAGTTTTTCACAGTACAGTGGTGCAGTGACTAGCATCTTATGAAGACAATAAATATACCAAGTGAAACAGGGACACGTTTATTTAACTAACACAATACTGCACAGTACTGAGAGTGAGGTAAATTGGATCCGCCATTAGTGTGAAATGACTTCCTTCATCCTACTGCTCTCTATGTCTTCCTCAGTAGGATGGGGCCCTCACAGAGAGGTCTCCATTAAGCCATAAATCAGACTGGATGACGGTAGCAGATGCTCGATGACAAGAGCACACACACACACACACACACACACACACACACACACACATCTTCAATTTCTAGGGTTGCAGGGCACATTCAAGGCAAGTTATCTGAGGACTGTGACATTTAAACATACAAAGGATGAGCAAATTCCCTGTTTGCGAGTCCCATTAAAAAGAGAGAGAGAGACAGAGATACTTTGGCAGACTTTTGACACACATCCATCCATCCATATAAGTATACAGTAACTTTGTGGTATACCATCATAAGATGTGAGTTGTTGGGGTGGCTCCTCATCCTTTAACAACATCATGAAACTAAAATTGAGTCAACTCTTCTGGGAAATAAAAGTCAACTCTACACTGGCTATTCCCAATACAGACAATGTCCACTACAGGCCGAGACATCATTACTGTATGTTGCTCTTCCCTTTCCTATATAATGGACCACTGTGGAAACACAATATCCACTTTTCATTAGTTTTCCTCTGGTAACAATGTGATGAGCTCAACACAAACTAAATGTGCCAATACAATGTTCTAATGATGACAAGTCCGATACAGTGACTGTATAACTATTAGGTTACTGCATTTATTCAGTCTTCACGTAGCTGAAAGTGGATGGACATATCCCAAGCCATTTAAAAAGTGCTGGTGTGGTGTGACTCATAATGGTGAGACTTGTTTGAAAGGTGGGGTGTATAATTTGCCCGTCTGTTGTTCTGCGCACACTATCTTCCTTGCCTGTGTCCTGGTGCATCTGAGTTGTTTGTAAGTGCTTTGACACCGCTGTGAGCACACCACAGTGACAAATATGCTGTGAGAGGATTAGGCGAGAATCAGCAGGTAATGGAGATACATCAAAGTCACGACTGCCACGCTCACACACACTTTAAAGCCTAAATGTCCTGCATGTCCTTAAGTGCTTGCTCTTTTGTTGGGGAGAGGGGGGGTTATGATTTCCCTCTGTTATTCATATTCTATATTTTTCTATTATGTTGGCACCAGGGATGTAGTGGAGTCTAAACGCACGTAAACGCCATTTACCCACCTCCTGAAAATAAACAATAAACAATTCTAAATGAAGCTTATGTTGTTTTACAATTGTCTATAGTTTCATGGGAAACCGCGTTTGCGTAGCCTGAAATAAAATTTAATTTCTCATTATTAGCTCACTAATAAAATACAATCTTGGGTACAAAGTCATCACAACTAATTGTGAATGATGGTACATGGCTTCACATCCCAGACATAATAAAGTCCTTAAAGAAATAACTGGGCAAGTTTTCTCTGACAGGCTACCATATGAAATGATAGAGGGGGAGTCCCGACTTCCCTTTGCCCTTTTCGAGATGCTACTGGCAGAGAGACGTGTACAGTATTAGGTCAAATAACTTAAAGGTGTAATAGGCTATAGCATATTCTGACTGGACTCCTACACAATTAACGCATGCTAAATAAATTGCTATATATTATTTCATTATACTCTGAAAACAATAATATGCCCTTTTAACTTAAATAGGTTTGTTCTCCCACTGCCCTATGAGTTAAGTTTTGAGTTAACTTGACAAAAAACATTTATTTTAAATGAACTTCCCTTACTTAGTCAAGTCAACAAAAGTTTATATAAACTCTTGTTGTGTCAAAAATGTATGTAAGTTAACTTGATTAATTTACATGTTGTTTCAAAATAAGATCATTAGTTGAAATAAATTTGTTTACTTGAACCAGTTACCAGAAGTGTGTTCCCAGAATGCCACAGCCCCAGTCTACATATTCTTATGGACCCTTTCAAGAGAGTTCCATTATCAGCATCATAGTTGGCCCCACAAGACTTCCTTTTTAACATTCCATATGTTATCTTAATGCAGAGGAAGTAGATTGGGGCCCAAATAGAACGTTCAAGCATTGTTTTTGTTTTTCTTGTTGAAAGGGTCTATAGAGATCACATATCAATCCTTGGAATCTTAAAATAAAATACATAACTAAGAGACAGTAACACTAAAGGCTATACTGCTGTTATCATGTTGTCGTGTAATTATTTGTTGGTACATGGTTGGTTGTGTAGATGACCATCCACAACAGCTTAATCCTGTGCATAGGGCGTGAAGTATTGATTGAAATTAGGTTAAAGGGACACCAGGCAAGCCTGATGCTTTTTCTCTACGAAACTCCCCCTCGCTCGGTCTGAAGCTCTTTTCCTTTTCTTTGCATCTTCCGTCAAGGGTTTTCGCTGCTTCATCGCCGGCTCTACCATTATACACACGTTTGCAACAATCGCTAGCGTTTCGTTAGCCTGCTGTGCTGTGGATGCAGGATGTAAACTGATCCTGCTTCGGTCGGCGGGTACGATACACTGAACTTGCAAGCGGGATATTCTTCCTAAAGGCAGTAGGGGCGGGCGAGAGAGTCTTCATTCGCCCTGTAATGAGTCATTTAACCATATACCGACTTACGAAGATGAGTAATTAACACTAAAACGTTGCCTGGTGTCCCTTTAATGTAGGAATTGAATTGTGAGGCCTATGAGGGAACATCCAGTGATACCCTTGGTACCATCAAATGGTAGCCTATAGTGATGTGGTCAGGATACACACCGGTATACCGGGATCAGCATTAGTCATCATGATCCACCTGATCACAAAATGTATAGTTTACCCACCTCTTTTTTTACCACTACCACACAAACCTAACCAGAAACAGTAATTTTATCATTTTCTTATATTTCTTAGATGAGCTTGATGAGACCTCTTTCATTGTTGATGAAATATGACAATAATTGATTGTACCGTGATCTAGTTTTCTTTTCTTAGTTCTCCGGTTTGCCTTCTGACCCTGAGATTTCGGGTCACGGGAATGCTCTGCATTCTAACTAAAATGATCACAGGTGCAGCAGGTCATCTGGCACTGGCAAATGCAAATAACAAAACCAAGCCCGATGCAAGGTGATCTGTAAAATCATGGTGACAGGGCTGATCCTAGTCTGGCAACTCTCCCATAAGAGATGTAATCAGCCAGGGTGTTTCTCTGTGCCTTCGCCAGCACCCCTTTAGAAGAATAATGTGTCCAATCAAGCAGGCAGTGTCGAATAATCATGACTGATGCAATCCTCACTTCTCCACAATGGACAGTACTCTCAGTTCTATAAAGGCCTCTAGGCAAGGACACCTTCCATGTCTGAAGTGTGTCGTGTTGCATTTGCTTCACCAAGAGATAAAAGGATAATTTTTCACTTCGCTTTGGAAAAAGGGGAGTTCCAAACCCCATTATTAAAACATTCATCTTCACATTTGGTCATGCATGACATCTGTAATTGTATTGCACACAGTGTCTCGCTGTGTTCGCTGTCTTTGTGGGTCATTGATCTAAATATCTTTGTGCTGTGCTCTTTCAGGCCTTTCTTGGTTCTACAAACTTGAATACATGTTCCTTAATGGTTGGTTGAAATGATATTTCATTATCAAATCAATGACCATTAATATTGACTATGCTGTAGAAAAGCTGGGCCTCCTGAAGTAGCCAAAAGCTTCATCTCAGAAATCTCTATATATTACCTGACATCTTCCAGTCCTTATCTTCCTGAGTCTGTCAACTCTCACTCTCACCACTATCTAACATCTAACCATCCTACCATCTACACTTTCATGCCTTCCATTTGATGACTGTGACAGAGCTCTTTGCATGTCTGTTGCTTTCTTTAGATCACATTGATGGCTTACGTTGAGGGACGTTCATTCCTCTTCAACTCGTTTCCCCAGCTTTTCATGGGCGAGTGATTTTGCTCTCCTTTCGATAAAAAATGGATGAATCCTGCCGCTCTTCTCTTTGGAGTTTCAGCTTTGCAGCTTCTCGTCACGATCACACTCAGGTTGTTAGAAAGCTTGTTGTTTTCTTCTGACGACCGCCAGCGTCAAGTGCTCCGTTCCTGCAGCACAGTTCCTGTTTGAGGAGACCCTCTGGGATTCAATCCTTCTGTCCCAGCTTTGCCAAGTCCTGAAGAAAGTGGATGGCTAATTATGCCCCTGAAGGCTGAGATTGAAACTATTTATGCGTTTTTTTTTACTCCATGCTTTTCTTGTGAGTTCTTTTTGATTTGTTGTTTCAATGTGTTCTTAGGGGTTAATGCGTTGGTTGTGCAAATGAATAAAAAATATTATTTTAAGAATGTGGTTAAAAATGCATGTGATACTGCTTTGTTCTAAAGGAAACCACATTCCCCGTGGCTAAATAAAATAACTAAATGGTCTATGGGAGAGAAACACTAAGTTCTATTGGTCACATTTACAGTAATGACAGCACACTTAACTTTACAGATCTGCCCACACTGTTAAATGACCATGAGGTGACGGCAGATTTTTACAAGGCCATTGTTCCATTGTGCGTGGCATAAGATATCTGTCATCCTGGTCTTTGCTTGTTGCACCAGTCATGTGGACCATCATTCACGCTGCCTTACACATTTCCCACTGCACTATTCCTACTTCTGTCAGGTTGACCTTAAGTCATGCCGGTCAAGTGAAGCACACATCAGTAATTAACATCTGATAGGCACACGTTGCTTTGTGTGGTCATGAGACATTTCATATCCATTTACAAACACATTTATTATGGTACAGAAATCATCAAACATGCATTATTTAGACCATCTCTCTACGCCGTTGTATCATCCAGCTCTCTCTCACTGTGTATTCCTGACAAAGTCAACCCCCTGTTCACGTGATAAACAAATATGAAGTGAACTAGAGGCTACGTCTGACCTTGTTTGAAGGCATGGGTATTCATTCAGCTGGAATACCAATGTCAGATTCTGATATTGGTTTGGCGACCATGTCACACATTCTCACAAAATGTATACATTCCTGCAAGCATTGCATATATTGATGGCAAGTCTTCATTTCTAATACAGATATATTCTGAAAGTGTGCATATCCCAGATGCCATTGTCCACACTTCGGACCACATAATCTAATCTACCTCAGGTCATATCTTAAATGTGCAATTTTGTTTTACACCATATATGCCAAGATATACTGTACATTTCACAGTAGCAACAACACATGTAAACCAGAGGTTTGGGACAGTTGTTCTCATCCATTATTTTAGCATATTCATAACACAATTACATATAGCCCACAAGACACAACTTGAGCTACAGAGGCATAGTATATTATGCAGTCTTAAACTGTTATTGCCAGATAAATAAATAGAATAACAATAAATCAAATGTATTACACTTCCAAAAAAATGGATCAAACATAAATAGGATACCAAAAACAAAAAATGTGTAACGTGTAGGCCTATAAGATGCTAATTCTCTGTGTCTTGAACTTAGCACTCAACAGGTTCATATAGAAAACTACTGTGCCTCAGTGAGCTTATCCAAAGGCTCTTCCAGGTAGATGCTGCTCTGTGATTCTTACAGTACATCGCTCCCTATTCACAGCCGTCCAGCCGCACCCCTCAATCCAAACTCCACTGCTGCCCTGCTAAGAACTGACCACCCCCCTCTGGCCAGCCAATATTCACCCCGGCTGACCCCACTCCTATACGCCCAGGTGATACTCCAAACTCCAAACTACTAAACCCCAAGCTAAGCCCTCCACCCATCACACCCCACCCCTTCATCTCTCCACTCCTCCTCACCAACCTCTGCCCTCAACTCCAGGCCTACCCAATCATGTAGGCTAATAAATGCCACAGCATAACTCCCACAGCTAAAACCTATTTATTTGTCACGGTCACCAGAAAGGTTGCAGCCTGTGGGTAAAAATGGGCTTTTAAAAGAGAATTAAGTTCCAACAGGAGTCCCATAAAAAACTTCTGTCCATACTGACCTTGATCTGAACCCTTCGTCTATTTATATTTCTCACTGTCAACAGCTTGCTGACAGAAATGGGCTGTCAGAGTGTAATGAGACTATAATTTCTCACAGTGAGTTGCCGCCAAGCCCTTTGTGGCCTCTAACAACGGCAGTAGAGAATAAGTCATAATCATACTGTCCTTGAGTTTTCCAAAAACAAGTGACACTTTGGCTGTAAATTCAACAGACCGGAGGTTGCCATGTAAAGTAATATCCTCCCAACTTATACAGTAAATTCTGTAATCAAAGTGTGTCTTTTGGCTGAAGTAAACACTCATCTAAAAGCATCGTTTATCATATGTCAGTGCATGCAGTAAATAATACTACGTTTGGTATGGAGGCAAAACAGAATGAGTCAGAGTATAAGAGACAGATGGCTCATGTCATGTGAGAAAGTAAGACATCGGCAGAAAAGGAAAGAAGGGCAGAGTATAGGTCAGCTCAGCTCAGTGATTCATATAAAGCCACATTCTATCCCTGTACGCATATCAAGCCACACTCTATCCCACTACGCATATAAAGCCACATTCTATTCCACTACGCATATAAAGCCACATTCTATCCCACTACGCATATAAAGCCACACTCTATCCCACTACGCATATAAAGCCACATTCTATGCCTATATCCAGCCAGCATGTTTTAGGGCAGCATAGGTTCTCGTTTCTTGACATGTCAGAAACGAGACTGCAGTGTTCTGCAAAAAGGCATGTAACTCCCCTTGTGCTGTTGAAATTCATAAAAAAAATAAAACAAAACTCTGTTTACTTTGTTTGGGATGTGGTAGCCTTTTAGCCTATGTGCAGACAAAACATATTTGTTCTTATTTGATTTTGAGTGTTTCATAGCACATAGTTTATACTGTATATTAATCCATCCTTACTGTAAAGCAGATTGTGGGTTGTTGTTGACACTATGAGTCTTACAGTTTCACATAACCTCACATAATTGTTTCATCCACTGCTAATAAAATATAATACAACATTCATTTAATCCAAAGTATTCCAAATATAATTACTCACTTGAGTAATCTATCGCAATACCTTTACAAAATACATGTTATGGCATGTATTCAGTAATTTGTAGTGGAATACATGTTAACCTTCCCAACATTGGCCTTTGAATATGACAATGACAAATATTGGTTGTTGTTGTTTTAAGAATTGAGGAAGTTGTTGTTTTCTGAATCAAGACATTCACCCTCTGACCTTTCTTTTTTACTTTTAGAGGTGGATGTAAAATGTCTGAATATCTTATTTTCCAATGCAACTTCAATTTTTCTCTACGTCCAGAAATGAGTGGGTTGTGCAATGTACACGATAGAAAATAGATATCTGTAAATGATATACTAATCTCTATGAACAGTACAACCTAAAAATTGGATATAGCCTAGTGGTAAATTAAATCAGTATTTCTCTTGTCCTATGTACACTGGATCAAACATTGTACTTCTGTGCTCTTGTTCTGTGTAACCAAGTGCATTTGCAACATCTTTGAGGCATTTAATGAAATTATATTAAAACACAAAGAAAACCTAAGATTCTTCTTTAAAAAACCTTTTAATTTGTGCAAATCTCTATCCACCACGGACAACAATAGAAGGGTTAGTTGAATTTTTGCCATGATGAAGTGTGGTCCTGACTACTGCAATTATAATCATTATTAGATTAGACATACATTGATTGACTTATTATTTGCAGAAACAATATCAATGATGACTTCCGACAGTTTTATTAACTTCAAAGGGTTTTATATCTAATTTATGGCCCATAAAAACTGGCAAGGGGTATGTACAGCCTACTAATGACTCACAATCTATCTTACACTTGATCTTTCCATTATTAAAAGTCCTTCAATATTTTATGTCTTCAGCGCTGCATCAGTGCTTATACTGAAATTTACATTGTGGATCAATAACATAATTTCCATGTGGTTGGAAAAAGACACTGTCACACAAAAAACAGTTCAAGAGTTCAGAAATGCTTGTAAATGTATGTGCTGAATATATTCTGATGAAACACTATCAAATTATTTAAATGTTCTTGGGCACGAGATCTATTCCATATTGTAATTTTACAGTCTCAAATAAAGGAAGGAAATATCAAAACGTTGGATCCAAAGGTGCAAACACATATCCTGTCCCTAAATAGCCAACATTGAAAATTGCTGAAGCAACTAAGGGACCATTTGAGAAAGCAAATAATTATGGTTCCCTTTACATTCAACTTCCTCACAACCTTGAATACCAAATCTACCCTACCAAGGCACAGCAGGCAATTGGTCCAGCACCACGGACAGCGACTGACTGTTGCGGAGCATTTTAGCCCATCTGTCATACTCCAACAAACAATAGCCAGGAGGGACGTTTCTCTGATTAGCCGTGAGAGTATATTGCCCATTTGTGTGGGAATGCTTTCCCTTTGCGCTCAACAGCATTTTGCAGAAAGGCCCAATGACTTGATACTTATGTAAAAAGACATCATGGGTTTGGCTCAGAGGGGGTTAGTGTTGGCAGGGAAAGATAAACGGGTATTCCAGGTGTTGACAGCTTTATAGCCCATATAGGTTATGGTATACGTTTCACAGCACACTACAGATGATATTGTCTATATGGCTCTAGTTGCAGTGACTTCCAAAAATAATTATTGCTATTGCAACAAAGAAAGTATTTGAACAGAAGCGTACTGTACACTCTCGCCACGAGATGCTAAAAGTCCTTTAATAGTTATTGTTGAATGGTAATTTCTGCAAGATTGCTTTTAATCGCTGTAGGTTTGGAACTTCATGATACAACAGCTCAAGCCGCCAGGCGCACCCACTAGGTGGTTAAGTGAGCACTCATAGGAGAGTGTTTTCACAAGCCTTACGCCGCGTGGGTAGACAGTCAGCTCCCTCTCACGGAGCGAAACCAGCCGAATCCCCATTACTTTTGACTTTAGCTATGTATGCCGGGCAGAAGACAGCGGTGTCTAATTAGGAAATAACCGCGACAGGGTTGTTACGCGCAATTCCGCTCGCAAAGTTATCCGAGTTGCGCTGAAAGCTGGGGATTGGAGAAGCGGGAGAGATGGAGCTGCCAACGATGTCCGCTTCTGATTTCGCAGATCTCTACTCTGTCATTCCGTACAATGTCACCCAGCATGATTTCTTGGCACTCTTCCCCAACAGGAGTGTCGGCGCACAGAGCACGAGAACAGCTTCGGGTATCATTATTGCCATATGTATAACAGCTCTTTATTCTGTCATCTGCGTCGTGGGACTCCTCGGAAACATACTGGTTATGTTCGGTGTGGTGAGGTAAGAGCTATAGAGCTTAATGAAGGCTAAGGGCAGCTGTGTATAACCACATCGAGTGGAGAAAAAAGTTGTGCGTATTTTGTTTATAGAAACTATGCCATGGCACCCTAGACAACACACAGCTCATATGCTGACATGTGGCCATATTATTGCAGGCACGATCCAATGATGGATTTTGTGCACTGCTGAGTACTGCTTGCTGCATGATCCTTTGGCTTCTTAGCATCATTCATGGTGTCATTTGACTTGAACTGTTTTTGAAGATTTGAACTGTTCTTCAATAAGACATTGCATTCTGTGAAGTTTTCTGTGAAGAAGTATTTAGGAGTCTCAGATATTATTATGTCAACTGGACATCAGTGGGCGAATCTGGAATTTTTATGTATCAGTTTGCAACTGCATCTTTATTTTTTCATTCTGGTAAATAGTAACATAAGTATATTAGAGAACATTATGTCAAGTCAACAGGACTATTACAATTTTTTTATGACTGGCTTTTTCAAATTATTTTTTGTCAGCTATATACTGTTCAGGTAATTGATACCATCTGTTCTCCAGATATCCCACATATAGGCTACTTCCAGCAGCACAAAAGCTGTACACTGTTACTGGTCTGGCCCCTGCTTGCTGGAGTCCATGACACCCATGTTGATGTTTGGAGCAAGTGGGGTTATCAGTATAGGGGTGAGGCATGCGTAAGAGTGGTGGCAGGGTTTGGAATCACGACTGAACTCCCCACAGGGGGGTGGGAGAGGGGTGAACAGGCAGTGGTGTGGGGGTGGACTTCTGGTAATCACAGACACAAGAGGCTTTCACAGAAGTCCCGTGTCATTCTGTGGGAAATTGTGTGGGGGCAGAGGGTTGCTGTTGTTTACCTCCTGTCGTGTGCACATTTATCAGCAGAGGCGGGCCAGAGGGACAGATTAAAAGAGTTATTATGATAACATTCATTTCCTGTTCAATTTATCAAGTCATTGCAGTATTGCTACTTCTTTCTCTGTTTGGTTATCTTTCGTTTTTATTACGTATCCGTGTCATGCAAGCTTAAGAGTTTCTAACATGTTGTTTGTACTCAACTGAAGAGTGCGAAGAGAGAAGAATCTTATATGGTTGGCTAAGCAATGATGGCAGTACTTCTGCAGTTCAAAGACACGTTCACACATTAGTAAACGTGCCATTGCAAACATAACCGGTTTATGCACAGCACCACATTAACATATAACAATTCCCTACCCCAGAACAAACACATCCCATTAAATACAGAACATACTTATAGTCACTCCACAGCCTATAACATAGTGGTGTTACTGGGTGTTTATGTCAGTTGTTGAATGCAGCAATGGCATAGGGGACAAGACTTTCAAAATGGGCCCTTTTCCAATTTAACAACATAACTGTGGTAGTAGTGTGATGAGGATTCAGAGGATGA
The DNA here is from genome assembly GCF_018492685.1 of Alosa sapidissima. Classification (NCBI taxonomy): domain Eukaryota; kingdom Metazoa; phylum Chordata; class Actinopteri; order Clupeiformes; family Clupeidae; genus Alosa; species Alosa sapidissima. Next base: position 15,870,670 of record NC_055966.1, read on the forward strand.
CCAGTTCTGGTAAATAACATATGTAGTCTCTTGGAGACCTTTTGCTTTTGTTAAATTGATGTGATAAGAATGCAAGCTGTCTTTTGAAGAAACCTTCCTTTCATTTAAAGGTACACTATGAAGGTTTAGGTATTTTTAGCGACTGTAGAGCTCCCTCTAGAGTCGCGATATATTTTGATTTTACTCTGCTGTTGTAAATAGTAAACTTCTTGTGACTTATCCCCCCTGTACACAATGAAAATGCTTTTGTTGTGGAGGTGAAGGATTAACAACAGGCAAAAACTATCTCCAAAGAGCTATGTCTATTGACAAAGTAAAGTTTCACAATTCTCGTGAGACTTGGTGAGTCGCCGTTCATGGAAATTGCATGGCTGGTTTTCTCGACTCGCTACGGCTATGCTGTATAGCTATGCTAAGTAAACAATTCACCTAGTACAAGTTCATTGTATCATCAAATAACATTTGATACATCAAATTGGCTTCGCAAAGGTGAAAATCTTGCATAGTCTACCTTTAAGGGTACTACCATTGACTATAATCCATTACATTTTTTTATTGAATTCATGGGAGGGAGGGGCATATGTGATTGGCTGTCGAGCTCAAATATCAACAAATCTCTACTGTATTAGGATTGAGGACTGTACCTTTAATCAACAACCCTCTACTGTATTAGGATTGAGGACTGTAGGCCTACCTTTAATGATCTAGCCAAGTGGATAAAGTAGAGCACCCAGGTAGCCTTGGCGAGATCAGAGAATGCAGCGCAAACACTGTGCTTTGAAGATCCCTCTCAAGAGCTTTTATATCAAGAATGGCAACTCATATGCCTGGCCTTGGACAGATTGATTGTCATGATGTTGTCGAAAACCCCTCACTGTTTTTATTGAAGAGGATAATCTTATCTTGGTATTGCTTACTTTATTTTGATACTCACTCAGCTTTTGTCTACATATGAACCAGCTGTTTCCATCACAATATAGATTGTTAAAGGAACCGTATGTAAGATTGTGGCCAAAACTGGTACTACAATCACTTTCAAATTACTGTGTATCCCCTCCCCCTCCCCCCTGACTGGCAGAGCTGGCAACCCGGATGCCGAAACACTACTGACTTCGTGATTAGTAGATAGGTGGAGGGTGGCGCAACATGACAACATCAACATCGATTGAGGGCTGCAACTTCACTTTTTAAATGACAATATCCTGGCCGGTCTACTGTTGTCAGTGATATAAGTATTTGAAATGAACATGATTTCTTAATATCTAGTGACATATCAGGGCTATTTTATGATTAATTGAAATACATTTCTTACATAAGGCTTTGTAATATACAATTACATATATAATTGTGCCTATTATTCCCAAAATAAATAATTTAGTAATGTTTTGCCAACTGTCACAAATGCCTTGCATTGTATTTTCTACTTCATATAAACATTTTGCTCTTTGTAAAATTGAAAGTGCATGAAGCCTGGGACACTCCATTGACTATTATGGCCCTTATGAAGTGTGTTACTGGCACAGATAATCATTTTCAGCACAGATCCATCTAAGACAGTGTTTCTCAAACTTTTTCAGACGAAGGACCACTTAACCAATAAAAAAGAAACACACGGACCACCTAGCTAAAAAAAAAAAAAGATTAGACCTACTTCAACAGTATATTAGCCTACACAATAGGCCTACTCACTGAACCACCTTGCTTATTGTCTTTGCACTTTGCTTTATTGTGTCAGAGGATTGATATGATTTAAACTGGCATATCTTACATAGACCGTGTTGCAGAACTGTTTGGATTTACATACAAGTTGGTTTAATATTGAAAACAACTCATCTACGTATATTATATTTTATCACGTCTGCTCGTGGACCACTTGGGATAGCTAAGTTGAAGTCATCATGTGGACAAAATGAAATCCAAAATATCAAATGACAAAATATCATTGGCAATGATTGGCATTTACAAGCAGTGTTGCCACAGTTACCTTGAAAAAGTAATCTGATTACTGATTACTCCTTTAAAAAGTAACTTAGTTACTTTACTGATTACTTGATTTTAAAAGTAACTAAGTTAGATTACAAGTTACTTTATTAGTTACTTTCAGCAGCTGCCGACAACACCCCCACAGCCTTAACATAAAAATGATAACCGGTTTTGCCAATACTCACTGGAAGTGCATTTTAACAGTAATGCCAACAATGTATAGCAGACATCCCAACCTAACCTACTTAGATACTGAAATGCAGATGTTTGTTCAATAATGTCTAGTCAGTACACCAAATAAGGAAGGCCTATTGATAGAAATTGTGATAGAAAATATGTAGATTTTGGTAGTTTGGCCTTTTCATGTAGCCTTGGCCACTAGCCATCTAGTATAGGCCTGAGTAATATGCAAATGAAATTACACTTGTTAAACTCACCTCAACAAGTCTTTTGCAATCATTTAACCCGCCGTGAGCAATGCTAAAGTCACTGTTACAAACAGTGCAGTGTGCAATACTATCATTATGTTTTACTCTTATGAGACAATTGGGTACACTTTTGTGTAGTCTGATGTGAAATGGGTCTTAAATGTTCCTTTTTGAGGGGCACTGACTCTGCCATGATGCTCCTGTTCCTAGATACACTAACTAAACTGATTAATTAAGTTCGGGAGAAAAGAGATATAAGCCCACCTACACTGAAAACTGATTGGTTGATTTAGCAAAACAGACCAGGATGCTCTCTGTCTTGGATGCTCTTGCAGGCACAGATGCACCACTCCTCTCTCTCTCCCTCTCCGTTGTGTGCGCGTTAAACTTAGATGCACACACGATTTGAAGTCCGGTCTGGCTTGCGTGCTCTTGTTCGCTCTAGGTTCCGGGAGATTTTATGTAATTTGCGGGCGTCAGGATATCAATATGTGGGAGATTCCCAAAACTTTGGGAGACTTGGGATGTCTAGCTAAAAAGCACTTTGTCGCCAGCACAGAATGTACAACGTACCTTAATGTTGTCATGTTTAGCTGACACAAACTCAAAATAATGACTGTATAGATAAAACGTGCATCTCTCTCCTCCCTCCATTGTTGTTTACGTTTGTGTCGCTGCGTGGTTTTACACGTGAGTTGTCCTCATGCTGAAAAGGTTGGCATAGCCTACGTGACGTTAAAGGAGAATTCCGGTGTGATATTGACCTAAAGTGTATCGAAACATGATACCGAGTGTGAACGTATGTCTCATAGCCCATCTCGGCTTGTCCCCTGCACTCCAAAATCTGGCGCTAGTTAGCCGATGCTACCAACATCTTTTTCAATAGTGGTGCTTCGGCATCGGGCTAGCCATGCAAATAAATCACTGTTTTACACCCATTTACGAGGCTCAATGTATCTCCACACTTCATTGGTAGACTTCCGAGGGCCCTGACATTTAAAACGAGACATTGAGAACTTTGAAAAAGCACTGGTAGTTTACTTACAAGACGATTTATACAGACAGTATCTTCACGAAGTTTAGCGTTTGCAGCCATCTTGAATTTAGTCACGATAAGTCGAGCAACGAGTAAGAATGAACAGCTATGATAAGGGATCAGATTCCAAAAATAATTCAGTGGAAATGCATGGATTCCAGTTGCTGCTACTGGAAGAAACTGGAATCCATGCATTTCCACTGAATTATTTTTGGAATCTGATCCCTTATCATACCTGTTCATTCTTACTCATTGCTCGACTTATCGTGACTAAATTCAAGATGGCTGCAAACGTTACACTTCGTGAAGATACTGTCTGTATAAATCGTCTTGTAAGTAAACTACCAGTGCTTTTTCAAAGTTCTCAATGTCTCGTTTTAAATGTCAGGGCCCTAGGAAGTCTACCAATGAAGTGTGGAGATACATTGAGCCTCGTAAATGGGTGTAAAACAGTGATTTATTTGCATGGCTAGCCCGATGCCGAAGCACCACTACTGAAAAAGTTGTTGGTAGCATCGGCTAACTAGCGCCAGATTTTGGAGTGCAGGGGACAAGTCGAGATGGGCTATGAGACATACGTTCACACTCGGTATCATGTTTCAATACACTTTAGGTCAATATCACACCGGAATTCTCCTTTAATCCCCGAGACAAGAAGAAAGCAAAGAATATATATTTTTACTAAGAAAAATGACAAAAATGGGAACGCACAGTGATTTAGATAAGTAACTTTAATCTGATTATTGGTTTATAAATAGTAGCGCGTTAGATTACTCGTTACCGAAAAAAGTGGTCAAAATAGACTAATGTGTTACTAAGTAGGCCTAACGCGTTACTGGCATCACTGTTTACAAGGAGCCATAAAATCAATACAATTTTATGGTTGTTGGTTTAAAGGAAATCTCCACGTCATTGTTAGACATTTCACAAGAGAGGTTTATCTTGCATGAGAGGATTGCAGCAGGCCAGTTCAAGAGGGCTCTACTTAAAACACACGTGAGGTCCTGTCCAGTAGATGGGCGAATGCATGAGGTTAGGAGAGGACAGTAGTGCAAAGAAGTGTCTAAGAATATGTTTATATATGACGCCCTAAAACAGAACCGCTAAGAGGTCATATAGTGTTTTGACCTCTCCCACACCCATTAGCCTCAAACAATTTTGCAAACACATATAAGAGATATTCTGAAAAGTGACTAACCGTCATCTCCTATTCTGTTGAATGCTGTTGTACCTCTGGAATCAATGTTCAGAGGACCACATTCTGTGTGATTTAAACTATGTGGGTCATAAACTCATGGAAAATTCACGGCAGAGATTCACCTCTCAGCCATTATCCTTTTCTCAAGAGCTTTCCTTCACTTTTAACACAGACCTTAAGCCAAAACTCAATAACCCAAGAAACAGCTGCTCAGGGAATTAAATTACAGGACCATAGAAGAACTGTTTCAGTGAAGGACACTTCACAGGCCTCATCTTAATTAGAAACTTCACTGCAAATCATATTTGGATTGCATCTCATATCAAGATGATACACCTGTGAACACAAGGGACCCTTTCAATGCCAAGGAATTTATCACATTTATGGTAGACACTGGTCAGGGGAACTCTACACTGGTTTGTGGGGTAACATTTATGGACAAATATTCATTTTAACATATGTGTAATATAATACAGCTCTGAGATTTCTACATTTAAGAATGTTTATCCAAGCAGTTTATGAGTGCATGTTTCCAGAGAAATGAACTCAAGAGAATTGCATTCTTAACACCTTCTTTGACTAAACCATTTGAGTGACAGGAACACGCAAACACAAAAAAAAATACACATAGATACACATAAGTGATTCCCACCAGATTGTATTGGCCAAGATACTTGTATAATGGTGGAAGGCAGTGTCTTGTCACTGTGTGGTGTGGAAAAGCAGGTGTTAGGAGAGATTGTGGATTTTGTGTGAACTCTGGTGTGAAAACAGCAAGCATCTCATTGTAGCCATTACTGGCAGAGATTTGGACTCAACGGTGACTCTTAAGAGAGTCCCCTGAATCGCAGTGTTGACTGGAAAGCTACCAGTGTATCATATTGTTCCTGGCTCTCTAACTTATTCATATTCAGAGTAATTGGAAATTGTTCAATTTGGTCCAAGTGGCTCTTACACTCTTAAAACGAATGTGTTGTCCCTATCTGGACACAGAGATGTGTTAAAAAAAACAATGCAAGTTCTGTTATTTTCAACACGTATTGTGTAACAAATTAAAAAAAGGACACAGTTAAAAACAACACAAGGTGTGTTGTTTTCAACACATTCGTTTTAAGAGTGTAGTTTGTAACAGCGGTCTCAATTTTGAAAAGCTGATTTATCTGTACGACAAGCCAGAGGCGGCATATGTAATGTATTAACATGAAATTAGACATTTTAAGATAAGGCATCTGAAAGATAATAACATAATTTATTTTGTTACTGTATGCTCAGAGCATGCCAGTACTCCTCAGCTGTCTCTTTGAAATTCAAACATTCAAGGCTACAGGCAACATGAATATACAAATTGCAAGTTACTTTTACTGTGTTGGCCAGTGTCTACATCTGTCACTCTAAAATTTAGAGTCTAAATGTACAGTGTGTTTTATGTGCTGTTCAGTTTGTCAACAGAACATTATATCCTGGTTTCTTCTCATTAGATATACCAAGATGAAGACAGCAACCAACATCTATATCTTTAACCTGGCGCTAGCTGACACACTAGCCACCAGCACGCTGCCCTTTCAGAGTGCAAAGTATCTGATGAACACTTGGCCTTTTGGGGAGTTGCTCTGCAAGCTGGTGATCGCCATTGACTACTACAACATGTTCACCAGCATCTTCACCCTCACCATGATGAGCGTGGACCGGTACATCGCCGTGTGCCACCCAGTGAAGGCACTGGACTTCCGCACCCCCACCAAGGCAAAGATCATCAATGTCTGTGTGTGGATCCTCTCCTCGGCTGTTGGGGTGCCCATCATGATCATGGCTGTGACTGTTCCAGTGAGCGACAAAGGTACATGGTTGTGTGTTGTGTTTGGTTGGTGTTGGGTGTTGGGTGTTGGGTGTTGTGTTGTCTTGGGTTTTGTTTTGTTGGTGTTGTGTTGTCTTGTGTTTTGTTTTGTTGGTATTGGGTGTTGTGTTGTGTTGGTGTTTTGTTTTGTTGGTGTTTTGTTGTTGTTTTGTTTTGTGTTCCATTGTGTTTGATGTTGTTTTGTTGATGTGTTGTTTTGTGTTGCGTTGTGTTTTGTGTTGTTTTGTGTTGTGCCATGCCAATGAAAGGTCACAACTGCATCTGCATTGTGTACTACGTGTGTACCTTCTGTATTGTGTTGAAACATTTAAGAATCACAACATCTGGGTTGCGTGAGGCAGCAGCTGTTAGTTGTAGGCAGGAGGTTAAACTAAAAGCCTGTAGTCCTGTTAGGGCTGTCAGTGCTTCTACTAATGGCTGTTCAAACCGCTTCTTCTTGCAGGCATAACAATCTGCACGCTGAGATTCCCACAGCCGGACTGGTACTGGGACACGGTCACTAAGATCTGCGTGTTCATCTTCGCCTTTGTGGTTCCCGTGCTGGTCATCACCGTGTGCTACGGCCTGATGATCCTGCGCCTGAAGAGCGTGCGTCTGCTCTCGGGCTCCAAGGAGAAGGACCGGAACATGAGGCGCATCACGCGCATGGTCCTGGTGGTTGTGGCGGCCTTCATTGTCTGCTGGACGCCCATCCACATCTTCATCATCATCAAGACACTGGTGGAGGTGGACACGAGCAACCTGCTGGTGGTGGCCAGCTGGCACCTGTGCATTGCGCTGGGCTACACCAACAGCAGCCTCAACCCCGTGCTCTACGCCTTCCTGGACGAGAACTTCAAGCGCTGTTTCCGCGACTTCTGCCTGCCGTTCCGCGCACGCGCAGCCCAGGGCAGCTTCTCGCGGGCTCGCAACACCACCCGCGAACCCGTGTCCGTGTGCGGCGGCGCTGCGACCGAGTCCGTCAAGAAGCCGGCATGACTAGGCGTGGAACGGGAGCCCCCCCGGGCAGCCCCGCTCAGGGTGAACCAGGACCTACGCACAGAGGTCACTCAAATCTCCACCACAGAGTTCTAACACAGCCAGTCCTCCGAGCAGGAGGAAATGGGCTCCACATTCCTTCACCTCTTTTCCCCTCTCTCCTTCTCTTTCTTACTCTCTTCTCTTCGCTCTGTCTCTCGTTTTTCTCTCTTTCACTTTCACCGTCTCTCCTTATTTCTCTCTCGCTCTTTTTTGCGGAAAAGGGAAAAAAATGGCAGAGAAAATGAAGTCATGGCTTCAAGAGTCATTTCTGAGAACTCAACTTGACAGCTTACAATATCCAGAGGGCAAGACTGAATAACAGGGCATGTTAGCATCCCCACAACAGAATTCTGTGTACTCTGCAATTTGTCATAGATGTCTTAAAATATAAAATGGGGACAGTGATGCACAGAAATGAAAAAGAGAGGAAGAGGGGAGAAAAGCAAACATGGGTAGGCATAGTGGACATGGATGCTCGGAGGTTTGCGGATGTGACAATGTGGCTGTTCAGTCTGTTTCACTGCACTTCTGAGTCGTTCTGATGTTTGTGGGCTGCTTAGAACCCCGGTGGCAAGTGGTGTCACGCTGTAACCTGCATTCCCATGTGGGTCCGGTTTCTTACAGAACCGAGGAAGAGTCTAAGCAGTCATGGACGCATGCAGTCGAGAGGAGAGCAGATGAGGGGAAGTGTGAAGGAGCTCAAACCTCATGGTCACACTGGGATGATAATGCCGTCAGAGGAAAAGCAATTCAATACAGACTCAATGACGCATAGCAAGATTTAACAAGCGACTAGGAGGAGGAGGAGGAGGAGGAGGAGGGAGAAGAGGTAGAGGAGTAGGGGAGGTTTTTAGAGGCAAAACTGTCTGCTTAGATTTTAGAAGTCTCCTTCTGATGGCATCGGGCCTAGAAATGATGATGTAAAAAGACATTCACAGATCATAAGCCTTACTATATTCAACATGACTGTAATCACATTTGGGTTCACACAAAGACAGCAACAAAATGAGGGGAAAGAGAAAAGATTTGGTCACATAAAAGTATGATGACAAAGAAGAGGTGAAAGTGTTCTAACATTTATATTGTTCTGAAAACTATATTGTGCTTTATTACAGACAGTCACACAATTCGTTACTGGTGTGTGTTCATATTGAAATGCAGTCTTGTCTATAATATGATAGAGAATATAATACAGTATTTCATCTTAAGATATATTAGGGATGCACCGAATCCAAGATACAGTTTTGGATTCACACAAATCTTTAGCTGGTTGAAGAGATTTGTATTCTGCTAAACCTTGTACCATTTTATCATGGGAAGGTGTTTACATTTGTTAATTGCCATTATCACCCGGAGAGAAGAAATACTCGTTTCTGATTGGCTGGTGGGGTGGCTATTAAGTAAGGGATAATGTATAGAACGCTGGTCATTATTCCTCCGCTGCGCGTCGGGGTCCGGTTCGCCCTGTCGGGACTTATTTTCCCAATAATGACCGGCGTTCTATGGACCCTTTCAAGAGAGTTCCATTATCAGCATCATAGTTGGCCCCACAAGACTTCCTTTTTAACATTCCATATGTTATCTTAATGCAGAGGAAGTAGATTGGGGCCCAAATAGAACGTTCAAGCATTGTTTTTGTTTTTATTGTTGAAAGGGTCTATACATTATCCCGCTTATTACACGGCTACTTGCCAAAACGAAACAATAGACTCCCTACGATGTGAGTCTTTAGCCTGCATAGCCTAGAATAGCCTATTTGTTACTGTTTCATCGTGGCTTTTGGTGAGAAACAAATAGTTCGCAACAGCACACACTGAACTTGAATCAAACATTCTTTAGAACGCAGCTGATCAACCGTCTACTTTCACTTTTGAATGAAGTTCCAGTCCTTGCGCAGTAATATGAAAGACGTAAATTAGAAGCACAAAGCCCATTTTCCTTGACAGCGGTCTGTTATACTTAGCAACGGTCTGTTATTGAGAATTAGCAGACCGCCGAACGTTGGGAAGGCCCATTCAAGTGAATGGAGCATTCTGCAGCACTCTGAAGAGCCGTGTAATAATTCTGAATAACACGACACCTATGAAGTAGATCTGGTACCGTTCCATATCAATGTCTATGAATGGTAACTGTAACAACCATAGTAGGACGACGGTTGAGCCTGGAAGCAGGCTTTACAACAATGGAATCAACAGTAAACAAGCTAACAGTCCAACAGTAACATCGCTGTTATGGCCAAAGAAAGTTGTACAACAAACTGAACAAGTCGGCTTCTTTTTAAACGGAACCGCTTGTTTCCTTTGCGTGCTATAAAGGCATGACTATTGCCTATAGTAGCAACTGGGTGATAAGCGGGATAACGGCCTTTGGGGGTCCTGTTGGTAACACTTTGCGGTAAGGGTACATGCAGTGGTTAAAGTGGGATTTGGCAGGTGGGGGAACTCTAAAATCCAGTGTCCAGGAAAAAACAGGAAAATGACTCACCATTGGACAACATATTGAGTATTGTGGTGTAGCAATACTTTTTGGACAAGAATTGCTAGCTTTTTGGTCACCTCTATACACGCGAAAAATAAACTCACAATTTATTTTAACAATATCATCGTGCTATATCTACCAATGAAGTATGGAGCTACTTTGAGCCTCGTAAATGGTGTAAAACAGTAATTTATTTGCATGGCTAGGCCGATGCCCGAGGCACCCCCCATTGAAAAACTGTTGGTAGCATTGGCTAACTAGCGCCAGATTTCTGAGTGCAGGGGACAAGCCGAAATGAGCTATGATACGTTCACACTCGGTATCATGTTTCAACAGGGGCGCCTGCAGGAATTAATGCTATGGTACGCACACCCATCACCCCCCCCCCCGCCCCCCCAAGAAAAAAAAACGTTCACGCGTGGACAGTATTTTTCCTTTAGGTTCGTGCATACGGTACATAGCATAACAACATCCACATGCAACAATGCAACAACAACGTCTACAATTACCTATTCATTTGGGCAACTTTATACATCCCTATACAGGCTAAAGCTACCTTTAGTTGTGTTATAGTGTACTGTAACGTCTGGCTTTAAACAGCTGTAATGCAGTCGTTCTGACAAGCACACCAATTGCTTAGCCAACCTTTTTCTTGCCCATCTTGAATAGCTCCTCTAGCTTTGCTGCCTCCATCCTTTCTGTTTTCGTTGTTTAAACTTGTGATATCCATGATGAGTATTGAGTTAGTGAATTAGCTCAACATTGTGTGCTGATAACCATATAGAAAGCCGAGTAAAAGAAAACAAGTAGCCTATGTGTGCCTGCGTGCGTATTCTCTCCTGCTCAAACATGTGCGCGTTCATTTTGATAAGTGTTCACTAACTTTACTTAATAGAAAATTGTAAATAGCCTGATGGCATGCAACTAATGGGATACTGTGTATAGTTGGAAAGGTATGGTAGGCCAATATGGTGTGAATATACACACACAGAAGGTAAATTTTCTCTCGTTGTTGAGTGATGGTATGCACAGTGCGTACGGACGTACACCTGCAGGCGCGCCTGTGTTTCAACACACTTTAGGTCAAAATCACACCGGAATTCTCCTTTAAGTACGGTGGGCACATCATGATGAATTATGATTTATTAAGCATGATCATGATTATTGTTTTTTTGCCAAAAATGGGCAAAAATGGGCAATTTTAAAAATTCTGATTTTAACACAACTTGTGCAGTTCTTTAAACACATCATTATTCACAACTTTAGTTGAGGGGCCATAGACATGATGAACTCATGAGCAATTAACCTTAAATTCATGTCATCATGATGATCATGCTTAAGAAATCATAAATCATAATGATGTACCCACCGTACCTAATGTTTTAGTTGATGTGTTGTTCATGCATGAGGTCATTCACCTACAGCTGTTTTTGGTGTTGTTTACTGCATTTATGCGTAAATTTATGTACATCATTTCGGGTTCAGTATTCGCTTTCAGATTCTGCAGAACTTTAAATAATGGATTCGGTGCGTCCCTAAGATATATATCTTATCGCAGAGTATGTTATACTATATACTATAAGACATTTTAGTTGTTTATGGTGAACACAAAGTATTTCTATTGTTTACAGTCATTCCCATAAACACTGATAAAATACCAACATTTTGTAACTAGTACGTGGCTGCTTCTGTACAAGTTCATAGCAAGCTTCTGCTGGATGTTGCATTGAATATGGCCTTCATAGGGAAATATTGAGAACTGAAAGACTCATTTTCAGATGTGATCCTGGCCTATCGAACTGCATCATGGCAGTCAGTGAGATATGAGGCCGTGTCTACCTCTAGCAGTGTGTCCATTTATACTTTGGATAAAAAAGCGTCTGCTACTGTAAATGAATACATGTAAATTATACGTTTTGCCTTAAATTGCTTGCTTTTGTCTGAGATATCTGAGATGAGATATCCATTGCTGTCCATAGTTGTCTGATATGTTGTTTTTATGGCCTTTGTGATCATTATTTATACTGCTTTAAAGGGAGATATTTGTAATGCTGGATGTGGCAATGTCCTCTTTGTTTAATATTTTATGGTGGTGGTCATTTTTGTGGTCATTAGACAAACATGGGATGTGCTTATGGAGCTGTGTAACCTTTTGCACAAATGTTTAATGTGGTCAAAATATGGTGGGTTTGCCATCACCCACTCACCTATCAGTCAGTGAGAAATGTGGGAAATGGTCTATAAAAATGTGTGTAATTGTGAATTCAAAACTGTGTAATTATCTTCTGTTATTAGCTGAGTGAAGTGTTTGTAATGATGCTACTGAGTAATGGAGAGTGGAACTGTAACAGTTATTGACAGTTTCGTAATCAAATTGCAAAGGTACATTTTGCTCAAGCCTGGTTCAACAACTGTATATTATAATACACATTAAATGTATTGGTTTGTATTGAAAACCTCTCCTTTTACCTAATAAGACAGAAAATCAGATGGCAGTGTTATATTTGATGGCCTGTCATAACAATTTATTTTAAAGGGTCCATGGAGGAGAAGTATTATTTGTAATCTAATACACATGTCTTCACAATATGCTAAATGTAAACAGCCCTGCCTGCCAATGCCTGCCAATATACCGAGGTAGGTAAATCATGTAAATATGCATGTACATAAATATTGCCTTAAAAGAAACTAAATATTAATATGTGAAAAGAGTCTAACATGGCCCAAATTAATGCACAGCCACACTATCTTTATACAAATAAATGCATGAAGCATCACCTCACAGCAAACAATGGGCTTTTGTGTCAGCAATGGCAATGTGTCTTGGTCATTTGCAAAAGCTATAAAGCTCAATGGCTGTATGTCCAGTGTGTCCACTTTGTGTGACAACATAACTGAATTCCTGGAAGTCACTGGAAGATGCTGGTAATCCTGACAACTGAAAGGGCTGGCTAATACCTTTTTCCAGGGACACTGTTAAAAATGGTGGTCCACTGAAAGAATGCAACGTTTGTCAGAACATTGCATGAGTGTGTTAATGCAGGACCATTGGAATCACTTAGAGGAGGCAAATGGACAAGTGAAAAGTGATTATCATGTGACTGCAACTGATAGCTGATAGAACCCTTGGACATTTAAACACAAGTAGGCTATACATGCCCACTTATCCACAGACAGACAGACATGCAAACACGCACGCACACACACACACATTTAGATGTTTTTATTTGGATCCAAAAGGCAAGAAAACAAGATCACACACACACACACACACAGAGCTATCTTCAAAAGGCCCAGCAAAGAGTCCTTTGCTCTGTATAAGATTAAACTCTGAGAGGTCGAGGTGTAAAAAGAAAGATGTTTTTTGTTGTTGTTCAAAATGATGGTGATGATTAGACTTGTGCAGAAGGATGAGTACTGAAGGGACATTATACTCAGCAACCCTTTTGCACATTCTGTCTGGGAGATCACATTATCAAGATGATTTCAGGGCAGATTGACCAAGGCAGACCGCAGCATGGCTCCCTGGACATGGAAGGAATTGCCTAACGCACCATTAGCCAATGTTTTGCAGGACTCAACAGAGAGACATAGACAACTTCTCCTGAGAGTTCATGCTTAAATGTTAATAGGTGCATGACCCACATGCTAAGTGTTATCATCCCCTGTGATTTGTTCAGCTCAATGCACAAGAAAACGAATATTTAGCTAAAAGCAGTTATATGTATCCCAAGGACTACTTCAGGACCTTAATTCATTTAATGTTTCAGTGAAGCGAAACAAAGCGAATTTGTACACCACACTTGATTAAATATGTTAACAACAGTAGTGCAGTATGTACTGTACACATGCTGGCCAATCTGTTGCTGCATCAAATGAGTGAGGCGGAGGGAAGGCAGATTTGTAGTTGCTCCTCTGCACGTTTTTGACCAGATATTTGAATGCACTTCACTATGACGCAGTGCCATGATTGTAGTGCCATATTCACATTTTAGGTTGTTGCAAATTTATTTTATTTGGTGCTCTGTTGTTTACTCATTTGAACAGCTACCAGTTTTTTAAGTGCCTCTTCGGTTATGTTTTCACACCCACATATTATTGTGATGGACAGATCTAGATAGATAGATAGATATGTAGATTTATGACATTGTATTATCACATAGAGAGAGAGAAAGGGATGCATGCCAGACATTTTACACAAACCATACTTGTCTCCCCCAGTCAAGCTCATCTGATCGTCCAAAAGAGAATGAAAAAAAAAAGGGTCAAACAAATTAAGAATGAGGATGCTGAAGCACAACAATGTGGGTTGGATACAAGGCTTATTACTCCAAGCTCGGGGCATGCGATTGATGTCGATAGGCATCTGTGACACCTTCAGCTTGTGGTTGGCTTGAGCTGCCTGCCTGAGGTTGCAACAGGACACACACAGCAGCCAAGCGGAGCTAAGCACAAAAGCACGGCACAGTGCAGCGCGCTAAACCGCTAACCCTCCATGCATTCATAACCCTGTTGAATATTGCAAACACTGCAATTCCCCACTGGGATGCAAGTGCTTGCAGCATGATCTGAATATAAAAAGTGTGTGTGTGTGTGTGTGGGGGGGGGGGGGGGGGGGTGGGGTGTGCCGATGTGAATATGCGTGTGTGCATACGGATCAGAGCAATTATATTGCAGCAGAAAAGTATCTTCTCAGAGTGAAACACCATGGGGGAGTTATGCTCAGAGAAGATGTTGCACATGCTCAGACAAGCTGATTACAAAAAAAAGAAAACAAGCAATACAAATCTGGATACTTCTGGTGAGAGGAAGTAGACAGTGAGGTCCTTAGTGCTGATGCATACCCTGTTCCCCAGTGCTGATGTTTCCTCACTGGTGGAGATGACACTGATGAGCACACTTGTGGGCAAAAGACTCCATTGCTTGTGGGCAGAACTACATCTCCTTTTGCTTCCCTATCTCTCGTGTCACTTAATCAAATCTCTGCACATCCCAGAAGGGCCACCACCACCTTTAAGCCCAGATGAGAAAGTGTACGCTGATGATGTCTTCCTAGCTCTGCATGACAGCGGTGTGTCATGTTGACGTACACATTCCTCTCAGCTGTCTGCGCATCAGGACCACAACTGGGGCGTCCTGTCCAGAACAGTGTGTCACCACCACCACCACCACCACCACGCATGAGCCATGACCCAGATCATAACACAGCCAGAGTGGCAGTTCATGGCACCTGCCTCCAGGCCTCAGAGCTCTCTGTGCGTGAACACCCGTGGAGGTAGAGCTGACTTTTCAGCGTGCAGCGGGTGTAGGTGACACACAGGATGAAATAGCGGTGAGCACAAGCGCATCTCCTTAATGGCATGTTGTCCACATAAGTGGTTGAATTCAATTTCACCAGAAAACAATCACGCTGAAGTGCTTATTGGGCATTATTTGAGGTAAAATTGCAATGTGAAGGATCTTGTTCTGTGTGCTGCTTCCCTACATATTAAGCATGGGCTAGGAACATGACTTCATAGTAAGTCCTTTGAACATACACTATTGAGAGGAAAGTATTGGGATGTCTGCCATTACACCTACATGAACTTCAATAACATCCCATTCTAAATCCATAGGTATTAATATGGAGTCAGTTCCCCCTTTACAGCTGTAACTGATTTCACTATTTTGGGAAGGGTTTGATTGGAAAGATTTTAAATGATCTGTGGACATTTTGCCCATTCATTTTGCCTGCCTCACAGTGTCTATTCTAGTTAATCCCAAGGTTGTTTGATGATGCAGATAAAATCGTTCATGTGACTCCATAAGGATCAAATAAGGGAACAGAATGCACCAGTTTCTTTTGCAATTCTCACAATGTTTCATTAACACTGCAAAAATCTAAGTGAGATAAATAAGCTTAAATCAAATGAGTATGTGCTTATTTTTCTAATATTTGCTTATTACAAGACATTTTTGCACTTGATTTAAGTTGATTTAAAAATTATTACCTATGAAACTCTTCCTTAGGTCATTTTAGGGTTAAATCAGGCCAATATTACTTCTATATAATCTATAAATATTTGAGAGCATGCCTGAAGCCTTTGTGTGAGAACAATAATTGTTTAGCATATGGCTTTGATCTTGTTCTTGTGTGGTCTTACGTATTGCTCCCAGGTGGAACTGATTCATTAAACTTAACCATCTGGCCTCCCATTCCCGGAAACTGTATACATTCTCTGGGCCATGATGTGACATGGAAGGATAAACAGTATCTTATACACACCACAGATCCTTTTGTTCATTTTTATACCAGCCTTTAAAAGGTACACTATGCAAGATTTTACCTTAAAATATAATCTCTATGAAGCCAATTTGATGGTAAACAAATTTGTAATAGGGGAATCGTTCACCTATAGCATAGCCGTAGCAGGACGCTACCAAGAGAACCAGCAATGCAACTTCAACAATTGCTGACCCAGAGACATCTTGCATGAATCGTGAAACGTTACCTTGTCAGTAGATATAGCTCTTTGGAGATAGTTTTTGCCTGTTGTTAGTCCTTTGCCTCCACAACAAAAGCATTTTCATTGTGTACAGGGAGAACAAGCCATGACAAGTAGGGTATTTACAACGGCAAAGTAAAATATAAATATAAAGCGATAAGGGTGTTTTGGTCTACAATCAGACAATCTTTGTTTGATCTCTATTCACTGATTGACTCTACGTCTCATAACTACATTATGCATGCCACAGGTGACATGTCTAATATCTCCTTGTACAATAAGTGGGAGTCCTTAAGGGGAAATTAGAAAGTCTTATACCTTCAAACCAGAATGGCATACACTCATACTCTGTTCAGTTTCTTACCTAATATATCGGACAAGTGACTGATCTCTTGTGGGAAGTTATGATTATTATTTTTTTCTGTCAGCCAATCAGAAACACAGTAGGTTCCTAGTTATGTAACAAAATGGTTGACATTTAGTTGCTAAAATGTTTGCACAGGAGCACTGCTCTTGCAGAGACTGCTGATACTTGTACTGAGATTTTAAATATTTAAATAGCATTTGCTATTTATAGTTATTTCTATTTGTCCTTAAAACACTGGTGCAGTTGTTTGCATGCACACATTTTTAAATTGACTTCAGAAAGGGGAAATGTCTTACCCTCTGACTTATGCCCACTGGGGGTCCAATAACTTCCCGAACCTATTACACATCAATCCACATCAAAATAACTGGGGGTCATGCCGCAGGAAACCATTTTTTCTTGTTGTCTTAGGGGCAGCTGTGGCCTACTGGTTAGCACTTCGGACTTGTAACCGGAGGGTTTCTGGTTCGAACCCCGACCAGTAGGCACGGCTGAAGTGCCCTTGAGCAAGGCACCTCACCCCTCACTGCTCCCCGAGCGCCGCTGTTGTTGCAGGCAGCTCACTGTGCTGGGATTAGTGTATGCTTCACCTCACTGTGTGTTCACTGTGTGTTGAGTGTGTTTCACTAATTCACGGATTGGGATAAATGCAGAGACCAAATTTCCCTCACAGGATCAAAAGAGTATATATATACTTACTTATACTTAGATATTGTATCAATGACTAGGGAATGTACTAAGCTTTTCCAATTTGACTGTGTTCTTCCTGTCTGTAATGACCATGTAAAAGGAAATGGTCAAAGAACATTTGACAAATTAGAAAAGCGTATCGTTTCTACATTACAACTGCTTTCATTTATCATGCTCCCTCCCCTGTTAGCAATCTAGCAATACACCTTAAAGGAGAATTCCGGTGTGATATTGACCTAAAGTGTATTGAAACATGATACCGAGTGTGAACGTATGTCTCATAGCCCATCTCGGCTTGTCCCCTGCACTCCAAAATCTGGCGCTAGTTAGCCGATGCTACCAACAGCTTTTTCAATAGTGGTGCTTCGGCATCGGGCTAGCCATGCAAATAAATCACTGTTTTACACCCATTTACGAGGCTCAATGTATCTCCACACTTCATTGGTAGACTTCCGAGGGCCCTGACATTTGAAACGAGACATTGAGAACTTTGAAAAAGCACTGGTAGTTTACTTACAAGACGATTTACAGACAGTATCTTCACGAAGTTTAGTGTTTGCAGCCATCTTGAATTTAGTCACGATAAGTCGAGCAACGAGTAAGAATGAACTGGTATGATAAGGGATCAGATTCCAAAAATAATTCAGTGGAAATGCATGGATTCCAGTTTCTTCCAGTAGCAGCAACTGGAATCCATGCATTTCCACTGAATTATTTTTGGAATCTGATCCCTTATCATAGCTGTTCATTCTTACTCGTTGCTCGACTTATCGTGACTAAATTCAAGATGGCTGCAAACGCTAAACTTCGTGAAGATACTGTCTGTATAAATCGTCTTGTAAGTAAACTACCAGTGCTTTTTCAAAGTTCTCAATGTCTCGTTTTAAATGTCAGGGCCCTCGGAAGTCTACCAATGAAGTGTGGAGATACATTGAGCCTCGTAAATGGGTGTAAAACAGTGATTTATTTGCATGGCTAGCCCGATGCCGAAGCACCACTATTGAAAAAGCTGTTGGTAGCATCGGCTAACTAGCGCCAGATTTTGGAGTGCAGGGGACAAGCCGAGATGGGCTATGAGACATACGTTCACACTCGGTATCATGTTTCAATACACTTTAGGTCAATATCACACCGGAATTCTCCTTTAAATTCCTAAAGATGTTGGCCATTCAGAATGAAGCCAATTATGCATGTAAAATCTAATATCAAAATTAAAGCTTGGCTGCAAAATCAGACGATAGGGTTTTCAGAGCGTGCTAGAACATCACGAGGAAAATAAGCCAAGGCATATTTTCAATACAAAAACCTTGTAAACTCTACAAAGGCAACTCAGGGAATGTTGTAAAATAATTGAAAAGGGTATGGCTCCTGTAATTACTAAAAGAAGATAACTTTATTTTTCTCCCGTGAGGGCCAGGCATAAAACATACACACATGTATTCCACACTAAAAAAAATTGTGTGTGTGTGTAGGGGGACTCTTATTGTTTGTTCAGCAGCCTGATGGACAAAAAGGTGACTCTAAATCACAAGTAAATCTCAAGGTTAGCTAAGATCTG
Source organism: Alosa sapidissima (assembly GCF_018492685.1). Lineage (NCBI taxonomy): Eukaryota > Metazoa > Chordata > Actinopteri > Clupeiformes > Clupeidae > Alosa > Alosa sapidissima. Next base: position 15,889,768 of record NC_055966.1, read on the forward strand.
GCCCATATCTATACCAATCACTGTTTATCTACTCTAGAATACAACAATAGATTTATTTTGAAAATATACAAAACATGCCCATAGACACACAAACATAACTCAGAAAGTGATGAATGTGTTGTGAACAGAATAATAGAGACATGACTCGGTGCAACAAAAGTAAACAAGTGTGTGTGTGTTTGTGTGTGCGCATGCATGCAAAGAGAGAGGACGTGAATGGGAGGACCATTAATCTATATTTAGGCAGGCAAAAAGGATGGCTTTTTTCTCCAATTTTCGTGGCGGAAAAAAAAGATGATTGAAAATCTCTGGCGGTAACAAAGACACCCGGGTGCTTGAGAGCTCATTACCATGGCTTAGTGGTCACAATACTCAGCTCCAAAAACAGAGCTGCCACGTCTTTGTATTTGTTTAATATGTACAGTAAAGAGTATTGAGCCAAATGTTTCCGGGCCATTTGCACATCATGTCAACACCATTAGGTGGATCATGTCAAGCTACTTTTCTCGTCTTTCCAAGAATGCTTACAGTATAGCGTGTGCAATTTTTGAAAATTGTTTCTCCAAGCCTTCAAAGTATAGTGGCATGAGCAATTCCATGATACATGAGTAAAACTTAAACTCAAGCTGAGGCGCATGCATGATTTAACAAATGACAAAGTTAAGACAGACAGGGAGTTGTTGACATGACCTTTAACAAACACAGGGTGCTTTTGGCATCAGATGTACTTGCACTGACATTGCCTTATCATCAGGGTGAATGAAAACCTGACTGCAACCTCCAGAAAGATCCATGCAGCACTGCATGTACAGCATCTGCTACTGTGGTGTGTGCTTAAGACACTGATCTGATTAATATTGCAGCAGTTAAAATACACCAGAATGTTTTACAGCTTTGTTTGGCAGCCTCTGCTACTAGAAGGAACGCGACTGAAGGACTGAATAAAACTGTGGTCAGTAGACAATATGCTTTCATAATAAATAAAGACTTTTACTTTAATTAACTTTTGATTAGGAAGAAGCAAACACCCAATTCTCAACTACTGCAACTACTATGTTATGCTTGTCCTACTTTTTCTGTAGGGTTGTGGAATTGCCAATCTGCAGTGAATAAAGCGGACTTCATTCCTGCTCTGGCCTCACAGTTATCGCTTCAATTGCTTGCGCTTACAGAGACGTGGATTAGGCCGGAGAATACTGCCACGCCTGCAGCGTTGTCGACCAGTTATGCTTTTTCGCATACCAGTCGTTCGTCTGGTAGAGGAGGCGGGACAGGCTTTCTCGTCTCTGATGATTGGAGGTTTACACAGTTGCTGCCTGCTCAGGTCCACAACTCTTTTGAATATCATGCCATCATGATAACTGAACCATACAAATTATACTTGGTGGTTATTTATCGCCCTCCAGGACAACTTGAGAACTTTGTGAACGAGTTGGACATTCTACTGTCTGCTATTCCAATGGATGCATGCCCATTATTAATCCTTGGCAATTTTAATATTCATTTGGATAACTCGTCTTCAATTGACTTCCTGTCCTTACTCTCCTCATTTAATATCACACGTGTCCACAGTACTCCTACTCACAAGGCTGGTAAAGATCTTGATTTAATTCTGGTACGTAACTGTAATACAGACAACGTTTTGGTTAATCCATTACATGTATCGGATCATCACTTTATCAGATTCTCTGTGCGTCTCCTGGATAACCCAGCAGCTCCTCCTCCGATAATTTCGTTCCGGCGTAATCTCAGAAGCCTCTCAAGCGACCATTTTGCAACATTAGTAACATCTGCTTTACCTACTCCTAGCTCATTCTTGGCACTTGAGGTTAATGACGCTACAGAGACTCTCTGCTCTACACTGGCATCTTGTCTGAATGCAGCATGTCCTCTTTCCTCAAGACCTACTCGTTCTAAACCTCGCCATCCATGGCTGACGAACAGTATAGTCTCAGTACGAAAGGAACTTAGAGCTGCTGAGAGGAAATGGCGTAAATCCAGAGATGGAAATGATCTTAGTAACTACCAGTCTTTGCTGTCATCCTTTTCATCCATTGTTACACTTGCAAAATAGGCATTCTATCAAAGCAAGATTGAGAGTGTCACTGACAGTAGAAAACTTTGTTCTACTTTCAAATCTCTTCTCAATCCTCCACCACCACCATCAACTACTTCACTGTCAGCAAATGACTTTGCAACATTTTTCACTGAAAAAGTTGCTAAAATAAGTGCTCAGTTTGATGCTCCTATAAGGAGGGCTTTGCCTTGTGTTAGTATGACCGCATCATTTGACTCTTTCTCTCCTCTTGATGAGGAAGCAGTCTCTCAATTGCTTCAGCGATGTCGTCCAACAACATGCCCATTAGATCCTGTCCCGTCCACTCTTCTACAGTCTATCTCACCCGCTGTTCTACCAGCAGTCACACATGTATTTAATGCTTCACTCAGTTCTGGAATAGTTCCTTATTCTTTTAAACAGGCTAGGGTTACACCTCTGCTAAAGAAAAGTACACTTAATCCAACTGAGGTGAAGAACTACAGACCTGTCTCCCTTCTTCCTTTCTTGTCAAAGGTTTTGGAGAAAGTGGTCTTCAAGCAAGTTTGTGACTTTCTTCATCAGAATAATCTACTAGACCCTATGCAGTCTGGTTTCAAGAGTGGTCCTTCTACTGAAACTGCTCTTCTGTCTGTGACTGAAGCATTGAGAGTAGCTACAGTAAGTCCTCTGCTCAGTCATCAGTATTAATTCTACTAGATTTATCTGCAGCCTTTGATACTGTTAACCATGACATTCTCCTATCTATACTATCTGAACTGGGAATTTCTGGAAAAGCTCTTGACTGGTTTGAATCTTACCTTAAAGGGCGTTCTTTCAACGTGTCTTGGCAGGGACAGGTATCTAAGTCTCATGACCTCACCACAGGTGTGCTTCAGGGATCAGTATTAGGACCCTTGCTTTTCTCTATTTACACCACTTCCTTAGGTGATACCATTCGCTCCCATGGATTTGACTATCACTGTTATGCAGACGACACTCAACTTTACCTGTCTTTCCCACCTGATGACTCTAGTGTTTCCCACCGGATTTCTGCATGCCTTAAGGATATTTCAGCCTGGATGAAAGATCGGCACCTTCAGCTTAATCTCTCAAAAACAGAGTTTTTGGTGTTTCCAGCTAAAACAGCTATTCCCCAACAGATTAACATCCAGCTTGACTCAACTTCACTGACCCCAACTAGATCGGCACGAAACTTGGGCGTTGTAATTGATGACCGACTTAACTTCTCTGAGCATATAGCGTCTATTGCAAAATCATGTCGCTTTATGCTTTACAACATTAGGAAGATCAGACCTTATCTGACACAAAATTCCACACAACTTCTTGTTCAGACCATGGTCATCTCTAAGCTGGACTATTGTAATTCACTATTAGCTGGCTTACCCGCTTGTGTAACAAGATCATTACAGCTGATTCAAAATGCTGGAGCACGCCTGGTCTTCAATCAGCCAAAGAGGACACATGTAACTCCTCTCCTAGTTACTCTCCATTGGCTCCCTATAGTAGCCAGAATTAAATTTAAATCTCTCACTTTGGCCTATAGGACACTAACTAGATCTGCTCCTAGTTATTTTAATCCAATAATCAAGCCTTACATCCCCAACCGCCCACTGCGGTCTTCTGGTGAGCGTATGTTGTGTCGACCAGTCATGAAAACTGGGTCTAATTCCAGACTCTTTTCTTCAGTGGTTCCATGTTGGTGGAATGAACTGCCCAGTGCTCTCCGTTCTTGTGGTAGTTTTGGGTCGTTTAAGAGGGGTCTAAAGACATTCCTATTCAACATATACTTAGTTGTTTAAGCGCTTATGTGTTATGGTTTATATAATGTTGTTATATTTTAATTGGGCTGTTAATTAATTTGACATTATTGTTTATTATTGATATTCTCCCTAATGTAGTCTTAGCATGTCATTGTTTTTATATTATTGATTGAATTGACATTATTGTTTTATTATTGCCTTTCCCCTTTTTTACATTGCTTTTTATTAGGCTATTGCTTGAATTGATATTATTGTGTACTACAACTATTCTCCTTACTATATTTGACCTACATTTTAATCTGTTCCCTGTTCAATTTTAAATATTATTATGTTGTTTTGTATTTATGTGTCGCTTTGGACAAAGGCGTCTGCTAAATCCATAACCATAACCATACTATAACTACAACTACACATTTGCCTCTAGGCTACTACACAAGGGGAGTAGAGCTCAATGGTGTTTTATGCCCCCAACGTCATCTTCCAGGCAGCGCTGCCACTGTCGACTTAAAGGCACATTATCCTAACCCTAACCCTAACCCATGCCTAACCCTAACCCTAACCCTAACCCATGCCTAACCCTAACCCTAACCCTAACCCATGCCTAACCATAGCGCTATCCAGGCAGCACTGCCTTGAAGACAACGTTGGGGGCATAAAACACCAAGAAATAGGGAGTAGACAGAGTAGGAATATGGGGCCATGGATAAGAATAATAACACCATATAATCTGTACTGCAATTTTACCTGTACAGGCTGACAAAAAATGATGATAGTAACTCAGTCAAAGACAGACAGAATATTTTTAATTTTGAATGAAAAAGAGTTAAAAGAAAGAAGACAATGAAATGTTGTCACTCTAGCAGTATTCAGTTACTCACTGTTCAGACTCATCAACCTTTTGTGATCAATATGTAAAGTAATTCCCAATTCCTGTGTATGGCTTTAACAGAGATTTCAGTACTGTATTTATTGACAAAAACTCAATTTAACTATGGCAGAAATTACTTCAACTTCCACCTCTTAAATTTCTATGTACGTTATGCCTTTTCCCATTTTGTTGAGACAAATATGACCACACAGCAGCCCAGGGTAAAGAGAACACGCCACATACAGCAAACACTGGCAGCAGGAATAAATTAAACAAAATCTGCCCGTCGTGTCTAAAAGCCTCCAGAGGCCAACCTGCTGCATGAGCCGGCGAGTTCACGTGGGGCAGCGGACTCTCAAGACAACTTGGCAGCGCTCTGTCCTCGTAAACGGCAGTGACGGACACACAGACGGCAGGCTTGGGGGCACTCATGCTGAGCCACTGCAACCTTAACCACCCAATCGCATTGCGGTTCCTCTGCTACTGGATGTGGACCTAATCGCCTGGGTGATCTGATGGGAACGGAGGAGGCCATATCAGGACGTTAGGCGAACAGCTCTCATGCCCTGATAAAATGCACTGGGTTTCTTCACATACACAAGGCGGATCCTATTCATCAGCATGAGGGGATTTAGTAATGCAATACAAGAACTCAATGTCTCTGTTGTTTCTCTTGTTTGTTCAGACTTCTGCACTCATCTGCTAAGTCCCAAACATTTGCAGCCAATCAAGTAGCATTGACTTCACCAGGCGAGAGAATCTAGCTCACACGCTACACTGCACATTTGGCCATTTGTGCAGAGCGCTCGCTTGTATGCTCGTGTAAGACATCATCTGTCACACTCACATCATGAATATGAGGTACTTCAGAGGCAGCCAATCTACTTCACTGACTGCACGAGTCTACACTCTTACCCCGTGTGCTGTATTTATTGCCTTCCCCATATGTAGCAGGCCAAAAACACTGCCTTTGGTCTACACAACTTATTCATGAGCTGCACACCTAAGAGCAGCCACTTTCTGTAGATCACTGTAACGTTGGGATGCAAGGGCTGAGGAAGGCAGCATGATTGCAGCATGTAGGCCCATAACAGTGCTCTCTGATTGCAACACCAGTAAGCTGTGAGCAGTCACATGGAAAAAACATTACCCAGTTAATTCATTGTAAGCTAAGCCTGCCCCCAAACACCACATCTTTCTCTCACACACACACACACATTAGTGGTGAGTGGGCAGTAGGGTGAGACCAGGGCATGGGCCATTGAATCAGTGGCAACACATCACGCCTCAGCATGGAAGAAGTGATGCAATTGGTAACATGGTAGGTACTTGTGTGATAAATACTTGGAATATAATAAATAGCATTGTTATTAGATTATAGAATAGATACATTAGGTTGTGCCTTTTGTGATTATAGCACCAACAATATGACAGTGATGTGTAACACGATGATTAACCACAATAGTTTGCTAACCTCAATAGTAGGCCAGTTTTTACATCACCATTCCAAAGGCTACAAACACATAACATATAGACTACCAGAGATACTATATGATTGTTATAGTTATTTTTTCGTAAAGGACTTTTCATGTGTTCCATGCACTGTACAGTGTTTCCCCATACATTGACTTATTTGTGGCGGCCCACCACAACACTGACCACCACACAATGATTTGCCATGTTGTAGGCTACTATTTAAATGGGATGGAATTAGTTTATAGTAGAGCTATGTGCACCTTTGCACAGCCTCTCCTTGTCTCTCAACAATCTACATGCACGTTTAAAGAAAACATTAACAATCCTGCAATTGTTGGCTAAATTGTGCTTAAATCTGCATCATAACCACGCTGCGCTAATTTGTTAAAAACTGTTGCATTCAAGTTAATTCTACAAACCTACCACCACAAATAGAATTCAATTCTATGGGAAACACTGCTGTAGCTTACATAAATATATTAAGATTACATTTTCTGACTATATTTGTATGGAAATGGTTCCAAGTACCCTACGTCTGAAAACAGACAGCCAGATAAGACAGCCTATTTCAAAGAGGGAAAAGTAATTTGCAGTCTAAAGGCTGTTTTCCAGTCAAATGTGACATCCTGTTAATCAATTTTAACTCATGAAAAATAGAATGAAATAAATAGTCCCTAAGCCATGACGTAGCGTTGTCAAGGCAGCGATATCACTGGATCTAAACAAATCAATCTACCATTAGAAATGACCATAGTGGTGGCTTTCTTAATATATTTCAATCATTTTACAACGTTTCTTAGACGTTAGTATATTTTTTTTACACTGTAGGAATCACATATTACAACATATATTCATACCAACACAATCAAATTCGTGACTACAGAGTTTTATTTTAGCATGGGTTTCCTCCTTAAAAGAGACCTGCATAACTTCACAGCATGCGTTTAAAATCCTTAAATTCACGGACGTGTTTTGGCTTTATTTTTTTGGCAAAAAACGTCACTCTTAACAGCCGCCAGTCTTTGAGAAGACGTGAAATATCCACTGGAATTTTGTTTCTTACTATTACACCTGCCAGGGAATCCGTGTTATGTGGCTAAGTTGCTGCCTAGCAGGTATAGCACGTTTAAATGGCTATAGCCTACATTTAAAACAATTTATTAGCTAGAAATGATGCCACATGTCTACATTCAATGCTATTTAAGCCACTTCGAAAGTTTGTTTAGATCCAGTGATTCTGCCTTCATGGAAACGCTACGTCACACTTCGGGAATCCATTCACTTGAGCCTAAATAAAAGATTAGGCTAGATCTTGGCTTCTCAAAGTTTCCATAGCAACAGCTTATATCCATTACGTATTTTTGGCAGAAGAACTTTGGACCAAGTGCAGTTTCTTAAAAATCCTGCAGAGCAACACAATAGTACATCATTGTATAATTCAAAAACTATATAATTACAAAACCATTACAATGAAACACGAGGGATGCAGATGCGCCAGTCACGCCGGATGTAAAGATGCCTTTTGGACAATCCATTAAAAACAGCAAACAAAACAGGAAACGTTAAGCTATAGTAAGATGGCTCTTTGGGACCAATATCCGTTAAAAAGGGGATAAAATGACAAAAACATCAATTAAGTGCTTCCAGATAAGACTGTGGGTACATCAAAGGACTGATCAAACCACGAGTCTTGGAGGACCCATTCTTTCTTTCTGCCCACATACGTTATGAGTCATTTAGCAAAGACTGGAGTGAAATGAAAACAGAAAGGGGGGGGATAGGCCTACATTAGTTGTTCTCCTGAGGGAACACAAAACAGACAGCTGGCTTTGATCCTAACCTTATGTATGCCACGGACACACTTCAATATCTCAAGTACCTTTTAACCAGGATTTCAATTTCGTTGTGAGCAAACAACTTCTCTGCCTCTTTCTCGCTCTCACCATATTTAGACATGTTTACATGCAAGTAGGCTACAGCAAGTCTGGGGTATGAAAGCTCAAGTAATCATGAAACACTGTTGTATCCATAGCTGTGATTTATGACTGACCACTGCCCTCTAGTGGTTGGAGATATGGATAAAGGAACCAGCTAAAAGGAAGACACTTGCTAATTCAACTGAACTATACCCTTTAGATTTGAAATGCACATCTAAAAACATTACTGACATAGCTCTGACCAAGACTGGTCAAGTTTCTAGACTAATATAATTACGAAGCAGGGCACACTGAAAGATATTCCATAGCCTCATGACCTGGGTTCTGGGACTAGGAAGCTGCACTTAGTGCTTTGAGTAGCCAATCGAACCCCAAAGTCTTCGCTGATAACCTCCTCCCGACCAGGTTTGGTTAACAGCATAAGATGCTGAACACCATGGTGATACAGCGACACTAAAACAGAGCCACTTTCGTGTCACAGCTTGGAACGCAACATACCTCGCTAACCCACTAATCGAGCTTCGCATATATACCCCTTAGGTCCCACATTCACTAAACACACTGCGTTTACAGACCACTGACCCCCAGCCCAAAAGCATGACTTCGGAAGAGTTTAAGCATAAGAGGTCCAGAGTAAATAATATTTAGAGATCGGCTTAGTGATTCTGAAGTCAATAAACAATCAAATTAGTGGTTTAGCAAATCTGGTTATAGATTCTCTCATCAACCAATGAAATTACTCCACTCCCAACCGTGCATCTGACATAATGCATTGATTACACAGAATAATTACAGTGCACTGAATTAGAAACACAGAGCGCCGCTGTTTAGTACCGGGATTAGTGTGTGCTTCACCTCACTATGTGTTCACTGTTGATGCAGGCAGCTCACTGCGCCACGATTAGTGTGTGCTTCACCTCACTGTGTGTTCACTGTGTGCTGAATGTGTTTCACTAATTCACAGATTGGGATAAATGCAGAGACCAAATTTCCCTCACGGGATCAAAAGAGTTTATACTTATACAAGATTACACCTTTAAACTAGGATAAATAGAGCATTAATTACAGTAGAACGATAAAATAAACAGCTGAATGAACTTTAATGTTGAACAAAAGTTTAATAAATGCAATACATCATTGAGCCATCCCAAGTACAGTTACTGTCTAATGAAGTATGGAAGGTGAACTGTGAGGGGAAACTTGATTTATTGCTTTAACTGATCAATGAACTTAAAAGATGGGATGAGCCACTAAAAAGATCCATTGCCTTTTGTTACTCCTGCAAATACACTCAAATCCAAACATACATGTGGACACGCACACGCACACACACACACACACACACACACACACACACACACACACAGAAATGGGTTAGCATCCCTGAAAGGCATTCTACGGGCTCTCATTAAAAAGGATTTAAGAATAAAAAAAGAATCAAGCACAACCTGTGTTTTATAAAAATAGTCTCTTGTTCTTTTTTTTTAATAATTTCTTGTCATGATCTATCAGATCACATCCAGTGAAAAGTTTGGGTTCACTCTGGTCAGGACTTTGACTCCTCAAAAATGCACTTTTCTCTCTTCCTCTCCAGCCATTATAAAACCCTACCTCAACCCCTCTCCAACAGACTGGCCCAGCACAGATAAGTGCCCAACACCATCCCGCCCCTAATTTAAAAAGGCTTCGTTTACAGATACCCAACAGAATCGACAGTTCCTTTTTTTCTCACTTCCATCTCCCCGCTGAGCAAAGCTCATCAGCTTTCCTGCTTGTCCCTGACCAGCAGCACGGTGTGCTGCCCCCCGCTGGACACTGACAGAACTGTGCGGCCCTCCAGCTGTTTGCCCGTCATCTCCACTGGGCTCCACTCGTCGTCCTCTTCCCCCGTGCCCAGCTGCAGGTTGGTGCCCATGCCCCAGGCGAACACAGACCCTGATGGACCCACAGACACACAATATGGATCATTGCCTTCAATCGCTAAATGTCAAGGAGCTCAAAAGCCCATCAAAAAACACCCCTCAATCCTGAGGCAATCTGCTGATTGGCTGGATTTGGTTATAGCTTGGTCCAAACCATGCCGTTAGGTTTTCTATATACAGTGGCAGGAGTATCTACGAACACAGGAGGCTTTTTGAGTGCAAACACTCAAAGTGGACAGCAAAGGAATCATGAGAGTCAATTTGTTTCATTTAGGGGTGCACAGATCCTATATCGGCCCCCGATATGAACAAAATAGCTGGATCGGGGATCGGAAAAATACAGATTCATAAGCCGATCCAAATTTACTTCAACTTCAAAGACTGAGCCATGACACACACCAGCCAATTGCCACTAAATAGACCTTTTGCCTGGGGTTTGTCATTACATCATTATCTTTACAGTCTGCCAGTCATTATATTTCTGGTTTTCATTATTTTATTAACCACCATTTGTCATTGATAAATTACGATCTTCATGAGTTTTTGTTGCATTTTTAGGCAACACGTTTAATGCGTGACTGTCAACACAAAATACTCAAACCAAACACATTATAATTTTCATCGCTTATCTGTAAGCCAAGGAATCGGTATTGAGACTGAAAAAGTCAGATTGATGAACCCCTAGTTTCATTTGATAAAAAGTGTGAATGTTGAATCATAGGACTGCATCTTTAAGAGCATCTAGCTGTAAAATTGAAGTTGCTCTTTGGGGTGAGTGGGGGGTGGGATCTACCTGGGAAGGTTGTAGGTAGCAGTGAGGGAAAGAATGTTTAAGTCAGGCCTGATGGGTATCGACCGATACATAAAGCCCAGGAATCGGTATCGAGACTGAAAAAGTTGGATCAATGAATCCCTAGTTTCATTTGATAAAAAGTGTGAATGTTGAATCATAGGAATCGGAATGACAAAAAAAACAAACAAAAAAAAAACAGCAAAAAGCACATAGTTAGATCATTTGTTTGGCAAGTAAGACTCAATATTTCATAACTGTGCAATCAAATGTAGTGAATATGATTCAGTTGTCAGACATGAACGGTATGAAAATGTGTAAGTATTTCCTAATAGAACAGGGATGGAATGCTCACTTTGGCAGGGTATTAACAGAGTTTTCAATACAATTGTATTGACATGGTACCAACACGTGTCTCTTTCAAATGACAGAAGTCTAACAAAAAGTCTAACAAAAGTCTAACTTGCTAAAAGTCTGCACCCTAAATTGGACAGATTCAAGACTGAATAGGGCAAATTGCAAAGAGCAAGCAGCCAAAGCTGGGCACAGCCCAGACGCTCACCTTGTTTGGTGACTGCATAGCTGACGGAGGCTCCACAGGCAACCACCTGGGCTCCATCGATACCTGGCACAGGTGTGGGCTCGTTTTTCTCCTCCGCCCCCTCGCCTAGACCCAGACGGCCGTACTCCGCTCTGCCCAGGCTGTACACCTTGCCTGGTGGGGGACCACAAGAGACACAGCTTGAATTAGTTTGGCCTGATACAGGCAAGGAGTTTGATTTTCTGATAGAGCCTGATTTTTATTTTGCCCGGTAGGCCTAGGCTTTATAATTAAAGAGAAGAAAGAAAGTCTTTGTTTTAGTGCTGGGTGACAATCTACACTGGTTTACCGTTCTTGGAATCTAAAAAGTATGGATGTTTACAGATTGCTTGCATGTATATCAGTATTGTATTTGCATCAGGCATACTCACACCGTGCCAGAGCACTCACAATAGGTACCGTGCCAGAGCACTATTGTTAGCGGGGGTGAGGAGAGGGGGGACAATCACATTGCACTTATCCATCCATAAAGAGCACGGTTGAGACAAAGCACTCTAGAATCTTTGCTTGAGAGTGTCTTATTACCATAACAACCTTGTACTCAAGGAGTTAACAGAACAGTTGTGTTTATCACATCATAATCCATGTTCTGCACTCAGGTATATTTGCAATCATACTAAATGTGTACCGTGCCCGAGTCCAACAGAACCATGACCAAGTCCACTTCTTCTAGCAGGCCGAGACATGGATCAGCGTCCTGTGCCTGGGCACGGTACGGAGCGACCACACTAGTCAATGAACTAGCCTTTAGGGGACAAGTGTACAGGGGCACAGTATAGACGGCATAGTGTGACTACGCCCTAAGTAGAACAGCAGCCTGTACACATCTGAAACATTTTGACATTTAAGATTCAAGTGAAATTCAAAACACAAATACATGAAAAATAGGTTTCCTTTTCTGGAAACCTGGCTCCGGTCTGATTTCTCCAACACCGTGCAAGGTGCAGTCTTTGAAGATCAAACGTTGTTTAGTCTATTTGGAAAGTAAAAGATGCTATAGCTCATAGTACCATCAGATCAACTGGCCAGCAGCTCATAAATATCAAGGTTGCCATGTATTTGGAAGAACTTAGGAATTTTATGTGCGCTATGAACTATGTGGAGAATGTTATTTACTTCAGCCAAAACTCTTGGACAGAAGATGCACTTGTAAATTACCTTCAGAATCCATGCAGACCGTGTGATGCTGTCCACCTGAGAAGCCAACCCAGGAGGTGGTGGAGTTCTTGAAGGACGTCAGCTTCACAGGTGTGAAACACACGTTTGTGCTTTGGGTTCCTAACACACACGGCAACAAGAAAACTATGTATTGTACAGGTACTGTATGTATATTTACATTTGAAAAAAAAAAAAAAGGAAAAAAAAAAAAAAGTATATGTATAGTATAATTAGCATGTTTATGTCATCATTGTTATTAACAATAATTGTCACTACATCCCTATGACGTTAAGTTAGACTATTCGGTAACACTTTACTTGACGGGTGAGTTCATAACACGTTCATAGCAGCTGTCATAAACTGCACATAAAGCATTCATGACTTTCATGAGACATGACTCAACATTCATATCAAACCTTTCATGAATGTGGTAGACAGAACGACAAAAATGTGTCAAAATAAAAGTCCAACAATTGCAAAGCAGCATTGCCGTTTTTGTTCCAAAGCTCTTACCTGATCACGTCACATCTGAGTCAATTGTTTCATAAAAATGTATTTGTTTTATGATACCTTCGCAGATGATTTCTCATCTTTTGCTACTGGGAATGTCCAACCGTTCCAGGTTACACAAATACGGGTCAGCTGAATGTAGGCTAGTTTACCTCCCAGTGTTAAATTCAGTGATTATGAATACTTCACAACTTGTATAGTAAAGTGACATTCGATGTAGACTTCATAAGATATTCATGAAATATTTACAAAGGCTGGAGAGAAAAACAGCAATGCTGCTTTGTGATTGTTGGACTTTTATTTTGACAAGTTGTCATTGTTCTGTCTTCCACATTCATAAAAGGTTTGGTATGAATGTTTCATGAGACACGACTCAGTCATGAATGTTTTATGTGCAGTTTATGACAGCTGCTATGAATGTGTTATGAACTCACCCATCAAGTAAAGTGTTACCGACTATTCTGCTGTCAAGTTGGCATGAATTAACAAAGACAAAGACGTGAGATCTGAGAAGGCAGACTGCTTCAAGTTACCTAGCTGATGGTAGTTTGAGAGGCCAAAGCCGTAGACGTGGCCATCTTTCGACAAGGCGAAGGTGAAATAGGCACCACAGAACGCGTCGATGAAGCGTGTCTTTCCCCGAGAGTTCACCAGGACCAGCTGGGGTGAAAGCAACCTCACTACACACACACACAAAATTGGCATGTAATTTGCACTGGAATGCCCGAACCTTTTGACTACAAGGATATGGAAATCATTTATAAAAGTATGTATGGAAATGTGGGAGTATTGTGAGCGACTGTGTGCGTCACACACGGCTACGTACACAGTCCCAGTCTGCCTCCCCGATTGGCGAAGCACTCGGCCACTCTTCCCAGCTGGCCCTGCTCCGCACACCCTGAGGAGTACAGGTCTCCGGCCTTAGTCAACATCACCAGGTGATCGCTACCTAGCCACACACGGGCAGAGAGGATGGCAAAGGAGTTACAACCACAAACGGGTAGAGATGATGGCACAGGAGTTACAACCACAAACGGGTAGAGATGATGGCACAGGAGTTACAATTACACACAGATTTAACATCTTTATCATTACGACACAGTATCGGGTTGTTTACTATTGTGCACCTACAAACACATAAGCATTGGGAAAGTGAAGACACTTCAGAGTTACAGAAAAAAAAACACTTAATACATTTGCAAATCATTTCATAACTGGCAAAATTATATTTAGTATGACAAAATAACAGATCTCACCTGATACAATTTTCACCACTGGCTCTTTAATGGGCATTTTCACAGGGATGGCAGACTTTTGCATGGGTTCCAGCAGTCCAATGACTCCATTGTTATCCTAGAATAAAACCAGTCAATCAGTACCTACTAAATACAGCAAATACATCCACATCTAGTTGCTATATACAGTGTCTGGGGGCTACTAGGATATAGCATTCAGCTGCTAAATTGTCTAGTGATCTAACATAACACAGGTTAAGAGAGAGTGTAAGAGTGTGTGTGTGTATTTCCTTGGTCTGAATCACTGACCCTGAAGGAGCCCCAGACGTAGACGGTGCCCTGCTCGGTGAGGGCGGCGGTGTGGCTGTCCCCAGCTGACACAAGCACCACGCGCTCTTCCAGCTCCACCTTGCTGGGCGACATCTCCGAGCCCTCCTCGGACGTGTTGCGGCCCAGCGCGCCCTCGTCGTTACAGCCAAACGTGTAGACCTGCAACACAGGGTGGGAAGAAAACACTGACATGAACCCTGAAATTACACAACAACAACAACCACATTACATTTATATAGTGCTTTTCTCGATATTCAAAGCGCATCACATGGATGGGGGGACCTCACTAGTAACCACCACCAATGTGTAGCACCCACAGCTCAACACCTCAGATTGTGACCTACTCTAACTATCCAAGAAGTCATGCAAAACACAGGAATTCCAACAGCAACAGAACCATGTGCTTCAGCAGCTGCAGCAGAGTTCAATTCTGCTGTGAGAGTGGCTCAGCATTAACGTTTCCATCCATTAAAGACCTCAAAGAGGATGGAAGGAAACTGAACACGATGCATAGCTTGTACTGCTGTGACATGCAATGTGCCAGTCAAGTGTAGCTCACAGGGGGAATCATAAGAAGCTCACAGTAACCCATACACTCATTTTCCGTCAATGTTTGTTCTGTATTTCAAGGCTATCTACTGGCATCCATACTCACATTTTATTATATATAACTGTTGCAACTGCGACGTAATATGCATCTCCATGTCGTAAATTCTAGGGGCGAGGCCTTTAAAACGAGCATATATAGGGGCGTGATATTTAAATTACCCTCGTTTCCAGCTGCCAAATTTATCAACACACATTTATTCTTATTGATACATTTTCATGAATCACACGTGAGCCCCTTCGTAAGATGATTTCTGCCCTCAGATCTATGCTGGTTTATACCCTCGTTAGATAACAGAGGGGCACTGAATGTATATCCATACAAATAAGAACAAAACATAAAAAAAACACAGGGTGGCAACACTGATCTCACTGGGCAACTCACCTTTCCGGATTCGCCCAGGCATACTGTGTGCATGCCCCCGGCCACCGCCTGCACCACCCCCTCCGGCAGGTTGACCAGGGCGGGCTTCTTGCGCTCCATCACGTCCTCGCCTAGGCCCAGCTGGCCAACGTCTC
This sequence comes from Alosa sapidissima, assembly GCF_018492685.1. Taxonomy (NCBI): domain Eukaryota; kingdom Metazoa; phylum Chordata; class Actinopteri; order Clupeiformes; family Clupeidae; genus Alosa; species Alosa sapidissima. The sequence continues at coordinate 15,905,539 of NC_055966.1, forward strand.
CCTGGCCCAGGACCAGCACCAAGCCCTTCTCCTTCCCATGGCTCCGGTGCTGCACCAGCAAAGCCTCCCCCTCTTCTGGGGTGATGGTAGTTCCTGAAGGCCAGAGAAACAGCATGTTGGGAGGTCAAAATAGAAGGGGGCAAAGATAATTGACCATAAAAGTAATATGCAAAAAGGACTAATTAACAGGTAAGTCACACTAACCTTTGACCTTTTTAGTCTGTTTTGATGGTGTGGGAACATCTGATTTCCTCTTAGCAGGCTTTCTCCCAGGCATTATTGCTCTCCACCTGTAGACAGAAGGGCGGAGTGAGTACATACACAAGTAGAACACGAGAGTCTGTGCCACTTCAGTTCAGATCGATGAGTAATTTGATGTACCCTGGAAATCCAGAGTTCTCGCGAGAGAACAATGAAATTGTCTCTGCGAGACACTCTGGCAAAGAGCAATGATGCACGTTACTTTTTCCCCTTGCATTCCAGGAACCAGCTAAACTGATGAAGACAGCGCAGCAACGTTGGAGGACAGTATATTGGTCGTAGTGTTATCCGATTGCGTCCAAGTCCGAAATCATTCAGAGTAAACATGGTCTAGTGTTATCCAATTGCGTGCAGTGAGATTTTTAAATGCATGCTTGTTGCCGCCCCTCGAGTTGGGCCATTACATTGCTCTTTGCCAGACCCTTAATCTGGCAAAGAGTAATGTAATGGCCCAACTCGAGGGGCGGCAACAAGCACTCGAGATTTCTAGATTATCAGGGTCTGGATTTTCTAGGTTAAATTTGATGTCGGTTATCTTTATTTTAAGCGATAGCAACGTACACTAATGAACCCTGTGCATCTCTGATTAATTGCCACCATGTGCGTCGATAATAAACTACGTCATGCATGGAAAGGTCAACAACAACTTAAGGTCATAAATAAAAATAGTCAAGTCACGTTGCGACTAACACTGGTTAAGAATAACATTAGCAATTTCTGAATTAAAAGCAGCCAACACTGCCCCACGTCCACAGCAGTTGCTTCGCTGGCTAAGCTCGGCATAGCAGTACTATAACGTTAGAGCTTCTGTCAATGAATTACTTTGTGCTGATACACAGCTGTTAATTTATGCTACGTGCGCTGTAGAGAAATGGCATGCGCCCCGACAGCTGACGGACAGTCACCAATGTTGCGAACCTACTTGAGAACGTCAACTTCTATTCAGTCCAATAACACCTTTACTTAAGCCCGACATCTGTTCATATTGAAAGCTATCCAACAAGTTGGTTGTTCTTCGGCTAATGCGTTGTAATGTTTCCGCATGTCCAGGTTCGGTTACTCGGTTAGGATTGCTAGATAGCTAACATTGACCCGCTAATTTTTAAAACGGACCTCTTCGATGGCGAAACGTCCGGTAAGTTAACTTACTTAGCTGACTTCACCTAGCCATGTGATGCTATGGACCTATTCCATGGAGACACTACAATATTTTGTATTAAAAGAAGACGTGAAATGTGTTTGTTTAGCCCGGTCACTCAACATTACAACAAGTCAAAAATAATTCTGTGCATGAAACTTTAGATTACCTTTGCTTGCTTTACCATGCCGACACGACTGTAGCTAGCTAGGTAGCTAGCGGACAGCCATACATTTGACTAACAAGGTAAATAACAAGGCTGCACACACAGTTTTCATTTTAGAACACCCGAGTGAATGTTGTATCAAATACATTTTAGCCAAATGAGAATTGCCCCACTTACCAGTTACTCTGAGTGAATAAGAAATGATACTGACGCCGAGGAGTTTGCTAGCCTTACCGCTTTCTTTGCACCTTGGTGGAGCGTGCACTGTGCGGCGTAAATGAATGCATGTTGAACTACTTCTTTTGCTGTATTGACGCGGCTGTAGTTTGCACTCTGTTTGCAGAGCGCCACCTGGTGTAAGGGAAGAAGTTGTAGAATTTTGTTTATCCACATCTGCTCTGTTCTGCCCTGTCCCATTTCCATGAGGTGGAAATAAATTGGCTGATATTACCAGATGCAGTGCAGTTATATGCTATCTTAGGAATATACCTTAATTTAGCCTGACTATATGTATGTGAGGGCACAGTCCATGTAAATAAATTCTTACTACAGGCCAGTGGTTCTCAAACTCTTTCTGTCATTCCCTACTTTGGAGTTGGGAAATTGTCAAGCCCCACCTGCATCACCGCAGCAAAATGGTGATGTTAAAATAATATTTTTGCATTTTGGTTCCTTGTTACATTTCTTGCCTCAGTTCCCTGGATCTGGATGTTCTACCAGTCTGTTGTTGCCAGCGTCCTCTTCTATGCAGTAGTGTGTTGGGGAGGAAGCACAAGGAAGAAGGATGCGGGGCGAATTGACAGGCTGGTAAGGAAAGCTGGCTCTGTAGTGGGAGCTGAACTGGAGTGCATCACTTCACTATCAGACAAAAAGACCCTGAACAAACTGATCAACATCTTGGACAATGAGTGTCACCCACCCCACAGCACTATTGTTAAGCAGAAGAGCCGGATCAGCTGGAGACTTCGCTCACTGCCTTGCACAACGGACAGACTGAGGAAGTAATTTGTCCCCAGGGCCATTGAACTGTTCAATGCCTCACTTAAGGGAAGAGGAGAGATAGGCTTCTCTGCATAGTCTGCTGCCTCTTCACCCCCTCCATGTTTGGTACTGTCTGTCCACTAGCCATTTGTACCACTGTCTTTATGCCTCACTGTTTGCGTGCTATATTAGCACATTAGCACATATGCATAATCCCTCCCCCCCTCCATGCCACAGCCGAACTGTGGCCACACTTATACATTTTCTTAAATAGTTAAATATATAGATATATAGACTTTACTTTACTTTACTTCTGCATTGTTGCACTTACTCATTTGCACTATCACCATTGCACTACACTACCACCATGACACTCATTCACACAGAGCACCTTAGAGCACCTTACCATACCTTACTATGCACAGAGAATCACAGGCTCAGTCCCTGCCTCAGTCATTGCAAGCGCCTCTGATTGATTAATCACCACTATGTGGATACTGTTTTTAGAATTGATTTAGATTAAGTGTTAGTATAATTTGTATTTTTGTAATTTGTATTTTAGTATATTTTTATATATTGTATTAAGTGTTAGTATAATTTGTATTTTAGTATATTTAGCATATTCTTTATCTTCTACTGTCCTTATTGCTTAGTTGTGTTTTTATATTATATACTTTAATTACTCTTTCTGCTGTTAAAGAATGTGTTTGTGTTGTATGTATGCTGCTGAGACCTTGAATTTCCCCTGGGGATCAATAAAGTATCTATCTATCTATCTATCTATCTATCTATCTGATGAGGTTTTATTTTATATGCCTGTTTATGACTCCTATGTTTATGTGTGGCTATTTTGTTTTCAATGTATGATCTAATTAATAAAGATTCATTAATAAAGATTAGCACAAAAAATACAAATTTCCTCCTGTTTGTTGCACCCCACCTGCCATGTCTCCATTCCCCACTAGTGGGGCCCACCCCACACATTGAGATCCACTGCTATAGGCTAATATAGGCCAAGTAACCTTCCTTCCCTATCTGATTGACATGCTAATGGGATGGCAATTTAACGACAGACTGATAAAAACCCCATTACAGTCTATGATAAAAAATAAAAAAACATGCCAGTCATCATCATATGGCACATATCTGAACTAACTACACACAAACAATTAATAACAATAGCCTACATTTATTTTTCAGAAGTGCAGGCATTGATTAGAAACATGACGTTTGACAACACAAGTTTCTTAATACTCAAAGCATTTAATTGAGATTTTGAGATGACTTTACAGCTATGAGAAATTGTTATCGTCAGTTACTGAAATATTACTGTCATATTAAAAAAAGAAACATACAGTACATCTCTATAATAGAATAGGCATCCCCATTCTTGTAGAGTCCTTGTAGAATCATACACTATTTTTTGCTTAAAAAAATAGCAACCTATATCACATTTATTATATTTAAAATATTTTTCAAAATAAAAGGAAGACCAGATATACACAGCCAGTTTAATCTACAGAATCAGTCTATACATCAGAACACTTTCTCTTCTACTGGCCATGAATTATGAGACACACTTGAGAAGCAGTGAAAAATATGGATGTTCCTGCCAAAATTGTTTCCCTGTATGCCACAAGAAAATAAAAATCAATTTTAAAAAGTGTTCAGTGAACCTTTTTATTCAGTCGCTGTCTTCATCTGCTAAAACATACATGTTTCAGTGCTTTTTGGAGCACTGTCTGTACATTCTGACTGGTACGTCTGCTCTATTACTATAATTAGTGTGCAATATCAGGTTGAACACCTGTGGACCTTGTGTTTCAGGGCTTCACAACAGATCAATTATTTCTAACCTGAAATGAACCTGATCTGCACCTCATTATATGACAACAGCAGCAATAGGAAATTTTGAAATTGTAAAACATGTAAAAAAAATAAAATAAAATAAAAACAAAGAGAAAAAGTGCAACTAAAATAATGATACTATTTTCTTTGTCCTCTAAATTCGTGGCTAAAATGGCAACTGTAACCTGGCAACCTTCAAAGAAAGTTTCATGAAAGGCCATAATGTTGTGTTCAGAATGAAAAAAAAAAAACCTTTGACAATTACAGTCATCTTATGATAATAACCTTCCAAACTGTCAGTCTAAATGACAAATATTACAACAGTCTATACACACATACATACACTCACGTATAAACACGTAATCCCAGAGCTTGTGCCTTCATGCATGGACAGCCTTGCAGTCCTTCTGGCTGTCCACGCCCACTCTCTTCATAGCAACCGGTAACTAACACTTATTATTACTGTATGCTTTATTACTGTATTGTCACCATAGATATTATTATTATAATTATCATCATTCTTACTATTAATGTGAATAATTTTATTACAGTTCCACAGAGCGAAACAACTGTGCCATACCAATGTAAAAGCTGAGAGAGAGAGAGCGCAAGAGAGAGTAAACAGTGATCTCCTGAACGCTCCCAAACAGAGCGGACTGGGTGGAGAGGGAGGTGTGTCCGCTTCCTGAACTGCTCCCTGAGGACTGTCGCAGGTGTGTGTTAAGCCACCACATACCTTGTCCCTCTTCTTGTGTAATGGTTTAGTCCTGCGTCCCCTCCAAAAAAGCCACATTAGTGCCTTGGCACGTGACTGCCCCCCGGTGGTGGGGGAGAAATACTGCAGCTATTCCTCCAGGCTTGACCTGGCAGCCTCTGCGCTTCCGCCCCTCTGTGCATTTTTGTTAATATTTACATATGTGAGCGGATGGGACTGATGAGTGTTTTTTTTTTTTTTTTTTTTTGCTTTTAAGTGGTGGTCCAGGTTTCCCTGTTGGTCTATACAGTACATTCAGAAACGTTGAAGGCAGTCCGACAGAGAGAGAGAGAGAGAGAGACACAGAGAGAGAGAGAGGCGGGTGGCACTAGGACCCTGAGGCTCCAGCAGAAATGCACGTCTTGGCCTTGCTGCCTTTCGGCAGGTAAGTGCTTCATAGTCCAGTTTTGCAAGGGGGCTAGGGCCGATGGAACCTATAAAGCAGGAAAAAGAACACAAAAACTTCTTAAGAAATTCTTAAAAAAATTCTTCTTAAAAAATTCTTAAGCCGACATCATTCATGCATACTGCCATGTGTACATCATGACTGGAAGTAGAAACAGGAGATGACAACTTCCAAAGATATCTCTTCATTCCACCCATTACCCACTCCAGAGAAGTACAATGGAAATGCTACCTCAGTGACTGAGCCAAGCCAAATGTAAATGCAAAGTAAATATTGGTCTGGAGACATCAAAATACTGATTTGATATTGATACGATCGATTCTGATGGGATATTGATATGATAGATTCTGATAGATAATGATAGGAAATAGATTGAATAGACTGCAAGATACCGATACAATATATTTTGATAGGATACTGACAGGATAGATTCTGAAAAGATATAGACTGGATAGATTCTGATAGGATGCTGATAAGATACCTTGTATAGATTCTGCTCTCTTCATGGACTTCCATCTCTAAGCTCTTGAACTCGTTCAGCTCTTTCCGGATTGCAGCCTGTGAAAGATGGAAAGGTTGTGAGCAACACTGGATCCTGTACCCGTCCATTAAGGGTGCCAGTAGTTACCTTTTGAATTTTTAATGGGAATTAACACTGGGAAAGAAATATGCCGGTTGAGTAACCTCCACGGCAATGATTTTAATAGGCATCTGAATGCTCTGAGCAAGGCACTTTTTCCCTACCGAGCCATAGATTACCACAGCCCAGTGTTCTTTTAGCTAGGAGAGCACAGCATACAGAGTCCCGGGGCGTGAGTTACAGCTCACTTCTGATTCATGTTGATATTTTGTCTGGTTTTGTTGTTTTATTCATAACTCTTTTTACGGCATGCCAGAAATATTGCTAAGGACAGGGTCACAAACAACAGCTGGAGGGAGGGAGAGGGAAGGTGGGTGAGGGAGTTTTAGTCTCTCTCCCTCTCACACACACATACCCTTGTCACCTTAAATTTCCTGCGCTCAACAGTGCAAACTGCGCTCAACCGAAGCAAACTGGGGAAAAGGCGAGGCACCAGGGACAAGGGTGAAGTAAATAAGAGCACGTCTGCCCTGACAGATGGGAAACAGACCAGCGAGGGGAACGTCACAGCTGACCTGACACACAGAGCCAAATGGGAGTGAAAGAAGCTCCGATTCTTCCCACACACTTCCTGTGAACCTGAAGTCTCTACTTTTGGCCCTTTCTGACCCAGCACTTGGTCCGATGGGAGGGAAACTGAGCAATGGGATGTACTGGGACTAATGGCTTTGCTTCGACAGTCTAAATACCAAATTTGTTAATAATTTTTTGGATAAATGCAATATAGGCACTGGTATAAATGTGAATGGACATTAGAGTTTTGCCCACATTGGCAAACTTGGTCACATAAGGTGATGATAACTGTCAGTAGACTGTTGGGAGTTCTAGCGTTGGCACTCATCTTCACCTTGTCTGCAGGCGTGAGCTTGGTCCAGGGCTTGTCAGCACGGCGGTCGTAGTCCTGCGCACTGGTCACTTCTACATACTCGTGGAAACGCAAGATCTTCCTGGCCTGGAGTTCAGCCACAGTGGGCCTCTGGCTCAGCTGAGGGAGGAAGAAGAGCCATGCAGCCGTTTAACACAAAAATGCAGAACTCTACACACAACACAAACAGGCATCTCCCAGTGGAGCGGCACTCTGCCTGGCTGGGCTTGCACGATAAGGCAAACAATTAAACAGCAAGCAACAAAAGAATGTGTGTGTGTGTGTGTGTGTGTGTGTGTGTGTGTGTGTGTGTGTGTGTGTGTGTGTGTGTGTGTGCATCTGCCCGTATGCTCCCTGATCCTAATGAAGATATTGCCGTGTAGAAGTAAACGCTTTCATCATTCCCCAAAGCAGATGTTCACTATTTAATGCCTGCCTTGTTTTAACTCGGCTGCGAAAAATACAACAAATTGCCCACATGCCCACTTCAGTAAACTTCAAATAATGCAAACTCCCAATAAAGTCTTCATATGTTCAGAGCTGATATTAAACACCCTCTGAATATGCCTTTTAGTGATGCTTCCATGTCTTTTACCAGATGAATTCAAGAAGACCCCTGGTCAGATCTCGTCTCCAAGATGAGCTTACCTTCCTGGTGAGTCTGCGTTTGATCTCGCGGACCTCGGCCTGCCGGTCGGCCTGGTTCTTGGCTGGAGATGAAAGATACAGACACCTCTAAGTCAACTAACATGCAACCACGGGTCCGTCAACTGAGCAGGCTCCTAGTATTCCATGCTGTAATCGATGTGCAATGACCAGAGCTTTGGAGTGAGGGAGGTAAGCTTAAAGCCTTCCATTCGGACACATATTCTTTGTGCAGATGACTTAGGCAGACATTCATTCCATCACAAACTTTAGTGGTCTGCTCTGGATAATTCCACCAGTTCTGAGCCTCGCCTGCAAAGACACACTGCTGGCAGTGGTCAGCCCACAGTGCTGGAAGAACTTGTCTTAATCTTATGTCTTAATCCATCAGGTTGTGCAAGGCACTTCTGTGTGCTGGGGTGAAATACGGCCCCTTGCAATGCCAACTAAACAACAACAACCACAACAAGATGTGCTCTTAAGGGGCTGCTATACCATGGAGGAGCGCCTGCTCATTAGTAGAGAAGAGAGGTGCTCGCTAAAGCCTGGGGTTAGAAGCAGTTCATGCAAGATGCAGGAAGTGAGAGACGGAGAAGGGAAGAGAAGGAGGGAGGGGAAGAGAGGGAGGGCAGTGGCAGAGGAGGAAGAGAGACTCCATGAGTGAGTGAATTATTGATGCGGGGAAGAGAAAAGCTTCAGCGTGCAGTGAAGTCTATCAGAGGCTGGGTGAGGGAGCACAGGCGTAACTATGAAAGACAGGCGGAAGATGGAGACAGAGAGGGCTCTGTGTGTGTGTGTGTGTGTGTGTGTGTGTGTGTGTGTGTGTATTGGGGGGGCGGGGGGTATGGAGTGTATGTAAGTATAGGTGTGAGTTGAGTTTGTGTATGTGTGTGTGTGTGAGGGGAGGGGGGGGGGGGGGTTACTGGGGTTCATACCGCAGAAGCCTACTAAATAGAGAAGGGAGGTGAGTATAGCAAACAGATAAAAGACAGAGGGGTGGGGAAGATGGAAGGGACATAGTGAGGAAGAGAGAGGGAGGACGGAGAGGAGGGGTGAAAGAGAGAGAGAGAGAGAAGGGCGATTAAGACGAAGACAATAATGAGGGAATGACAGAGGACAACAGAAGACAAAAGACAGAGTGTATCAGAGAAAAAGAGATAAGGCTGAAAAAGTGAATGAGAGAGACAGAGCGTTAGAATGAGAGGGAGAGCGAGAGAGATGGAGAGAAAGAGAGGGAGAGTAAGAGATGGAGAGAGAGAGAGAGAGAGCATTAGAGAGAGGGAGAGCAAGATAGATGGAGAGAAAGAGGGAGAAACAGATTGTTAGAGAAAGGGAGAGCAAGAGAGATGGGGAGAGGGAGAGAGAGAGAGAAAGATAGGGAGCGAGACAGAGTGTTAGCGAGAGGGAGAGCGAGAGATGGAGAGAAAGAGAGGGAGAGACAAAAGAGGGGGAGAGCAAGAGACTCACGTTGAAGGATATTTCTCTGCTCCAGCTCCTCTGCTGTAGGCCGCTGGCTCAGGCGTCTGCAAACACATCCGTTTTTAGCAATTATTATTTCACAGCCTACTTGTTTGTGCGTGCATGCACATACGTATGTGTTTGTGTACAGACAGACAGACAGACAGACACTTTATTCATGCCGAGGGAAATGTTAGGCATCCAGTAGCTTAGACAACCATAACACAACAAACACACATACACACATCTCACAAGCATAAACATCACTCACAGAAATGTAAAGAGTTAACAAATTGTGAAGTGTATGTGTGTGTTTGTGTACATACGTATGTATGTGTGTATGTGTACGTACATATGTATGTACTGTATGTATGCCTGCAGTTCACTATCAATCCTCATGTGTGAATACAGTGAGCTGTGTGCCATATCTCTCAGCATTTGATCTTGTATCTAAACACACACACACACACACACACGCACGCACGCACGCACGCACTTGTATTTGTGATGTATCCAAAAACAAAACACAACAATCTGACTATGTTTTTGTTTGTGTGTGTATGTGTGTGTGTGTGTGTGTGTATGTATGTATGTATATGACAGCATATGTGTGTTCCTATGCCTGACCATGTGTGTGTGTGTCTGTGTGTGTATGAGAGCATGTGTGTGTGTGTGTGTGTGTGTGTGTGTGCCCATGCCTGACTGTGTGTGCGTCCATGTGTGTGTCCGTGTGAGTGCTACCTCGTCAGCGCGGTGCCGATCTGTGCACGGATGGCCTCCCACTGCTCCTTGCTCTGCCACGAGAGGCCTGTGTGCTCGCCTCGGCCTGGCCAGTCTGGCCCCGGCGGCCGGTCCCTCACCGGGCGTTCCCGCTCCGCCTGCTGGCGGTCTGGGGCCGATGGCCGGCTGCTCAACTTGAGCGCCAGAGTGTCCTTCCGCTTCACCCGGCTAGCCAGAGCGCCTACACACACACACACACACACGCACACACACACACGCGCACACGCACGCACGCACGCACGCACGCACGCACGCACGCACGCACGCACACAGAGAGAGGCAGAGAGAAAGAGAAGCAATAAACAAATGGTCAAATGTAGAAATAACAGATGTTATAGCATTTTTAGGCATAATGCATTTTTTAGTAGAGATTAAATTTGTATTAATCATGATTGCATTCAATTTGAATGGCCTGAGCTAAACCATGTGGTGAAAAACAGAGCCTGGCTGTTGCTCAAAACTAAATGTACTGAAGGACACATATGGTCGAACTCGCGCTGGTCCCTCTCATCAGCCACAAGGCTGGTAAAGTCAACATAGCATTAATCTTGAATTTCCCCTTGGGGATCAATAAAGTATCTATCTATCTCTCTATCTAACCTTTAGGTATTATCCAGATAATCCTACGATGTATAGTATAAGTCAATAGACAACTTGTCAACAGAGAATGAACAAGGTCCATCTAGCATATCCACACATATTTTTGCATGAAATACATTTATAAACATAGTATTAAAAAGGAATATATACATTTAATGAATTTCATAGAATGGTGGTTATTTGGCCTTGGCCTTTATTAATTCAGTGGATGAGCTGCCTAATAGTTCATTTCCACTCCCCTGCGGATCCAACTTCTCAGAAATCAATGGGAGTCAATAGGAGTGAGCGGGCAGTCTAGACAGCGGAGCCTTTTAAATCCACCTAATACACCCTTTAAATACACCAAACCAAAGCAGCTGGGCACACGTACTAGGTGGCTCCTCGTCCTCCTCATCCTCGTCCGAGTCTTCGTCCTTGTAGAGCACTGGCCCGTCGGAGTCACTCTCCTCCCCCATGCGCCGCGCTCCGTCCTCTTCGTCTTCCTCGTCTTCCTCCTCGCTGCTGTCGCCCCCCTCGGGGATGACGCTGATGCTGGGGTCGCCCACAATGCACCGCCGGCTCCGCGGCTCCAGCTCCGGCTGAGTGGGGTGCAGGTGCTCTGACGGAGGCTCGTCCTCCTCGTCCATCTCGTCGTCCTCCTCGTCCTCGTCCGAGTAGTCGTCGTCGTGCCTGTGTGACAGAAGGGAAGAGGTGAGCGACACATCATCAAGTCTTCAGTCTGACCAAATCTGCTGAAATACATGATAGGTGATCAGGGATTCCCCTTCTGTATGAGTAAGTTCAGTCCTAATCCAGTTCGTTTGTTAATAATCTACAGGTTTTTGTCCATCGTCCATCCCAAGGTCTCTGACGGCAGTAAACAAGTCGACGGAGGTCCGTTGATGTTGGCAGAGCTGCACACTCCACACCAATTGGAGCTACAGATGCTCATCGACCGACCTGCATTATCAGGCATCTGACCGTATCTGACAAATATCGTTCTGTATGTACACTATGATTTCACTCCCCTTCCAATCCTTATCTCTTTACCCCACTACATTAAAGGTGCTCTAAGCGATGCTGGGTAACGTCACTTCTGTTGACTTTCAAACAAAACAGAGAGCTAGCTCGCTACTTCCTCCCCCTCCCTCCCGTGCTGCTCCCGTGCAATTGAAACTCTCCTAAACGCGCATCTCGTCTGTGATTCGCTGGAACAGTTTGTTATGTTTTTATGGGCTTTTGTTTATGTTTTTATTTTAAGGTTTGCCGAGGTTGTTTTTGTTGCCCTTTTTTGAAGCCTGGGCTGTCCACAGAGATCGTGTTTTTGTTACAGTGTATTCAGGACACAGACAGCTAGCGGTTGGTTAGGTGATGTTTGCAGTAAGTGACATTAAACGTTTTAGCCTAAAAAACGTGTGGCATCGCTTAGTGCACCTTTAAATGAAGCAGGCTGCTGATGATATGAACACTGCCATCTACAGCATGTGGATGTGGCCAGTGCTAGCTTGCCTGTGCCCGCTTTACTCACATCTTGAGGGGCTGGATGGTGACCTGAAGTGGTCGACCGCGGGCGTCGGCGGCGTACTCGGGCGGCGTCTCGAAGAGCAGCGCGTGGGCGGAGCGCTGCGAGCTGTCCGGGTGTGGCACGGCCGGCCCGGGCGAGTTGAGCGCCCGCTGGATCATGATGTGCAGCGGCACGGGCGCCTGGCGTGGGGGCTCCTCTTCCTCCTCCTCTGGGCTGGAGGCGTCGAACTGGGGCGGCGGGATGGGCTGGGGGATGGGGTGCGGGTAGGAGTGCTGGTGGGGCAGCAGGTGGGAGTGCGTGTGGGCCAGCCGTGGGGGCGAGGGGGGGATGTGGGAGGGCAGGGGTGGGGAGGGAGGCGGCGGGGGCAGCTGGAAGCCCGCGGGCAGGCCGGAGAAGTCTTCTGGGGTCAGGGCGGAAGAGGCCGGGGAGCTCTGGGGAGGGAGGGTGGAGGAGGTGGAGGAGGAAGAGGGGTCCTCAGTGTTGCGCTTGGTGACCGGTGTGGTTCTCTTAGGGGGCATGGGTGGGGAGGGCTTGGCAGGAACCATGCTGTGGCCTCCACTGATCTGGTGGATCTCAGCTGTGGGAGAAGCACAGAGAAATTAACGACTGAAAAACACTGCGACTAAGAGTTCAGCTTTCTTGCGTGTGTTTTAAAACAGACAAATCCCTGTGTTTATACAGACGTCATCTGGCTGACTCGTGTTCCTCAAGTATCCATCCAGTTTAAAAGCCATATTGTGAAAACTGAATGCAACTGATCTCAACACTCTTTAGAATGCAGCCACATGAGCAGGACAAACAGATAATATGCACACATCCTCTCACCCAGCAGATGCGTTCACTTTGACCAGCGGCTGACCCAAGTGACAGGAGAGAGCCCCTCGGCTTCAAACACACACAGCTCCTGACCAGAGGACGGTCTGTCGCACAGCCAAAGCGAGACAAAGCAACAATAAGGAACATACAAGGGAGGCAGGAAGCTGAGATTACTTTGATGCAAAAAGTCTTTGTAAAGACTCATGCTGCAGCCATTCTCATACCACGCACGCCATGTTGGTGACCATCTCGGTGACTTCCCAGAGCAAAGACTTCATGCAGCGCTTATTCTTAAGTTTGTTTATTTTTGCATGTGTCTGGTCAAAGTTGTGCGACACAAAAACACAAAAAGCTGCCCTAAAACCCATAGAGCGTACTGAGCGCAAGGGGGGGGGGATGTGTTAAGCATCTGCGGACTCCTGGCATGCACTAAAGTGGATTGGGCTCTTCAGTTCTTAGCGGCGGCCAGCACTTAGTCTAATTCTGCACGCCAGAGCAGATGTTGGGTGGATTAGCTGTTTTTATCAAAACTGCAGCTGGAGCTCCGCTGCTTCAGATGAACAGGTCAGTGAGATTTCTGGGCCAGCGTGGACCATGGCAGAATGGAGCAAGGACACATACGGGCCAATTCACACCTGCAGCACACACACACACACACACACACACACTGCAAACTTGCACTGTTATAGCTACACACACACACTCTTTAGCAAGCAAGTGCGTGCATGTAGACACACAAACACACGCACACGCACACACACACTCAGACGCATATGAAAGACAACAGCTGGACACATGCAGTTCATTAGCGAGACTAGCAAACGAGAGGTCAAAAGGTCGCCATCATTCGCTGCAGCTTTGTTAAGTTCTGCATCCGGGCAGAGTGACAGACAGGCGATGATGGCGATGAGGGCGACGCGGACGAGGAAGGAGGAGGACAACAAAGAGGAAGACCAGGAGGGCGTCTGACAGAGAGGACGTGCTCAGCTCCACCCAGTTGAGCTTGGCTTCACAGAAGCGTACCTGCGCGGACAGCTCCCGGACGCTTGCACAGGTAGACGGGCAGGGACAGGTAGACGTCGTACTCGCCCTCCCGCTTCCAGCAGGACCAGTAGAGGGGCAGCTGGGGGTTATCTCCCCCGTGGAGATTGGCCGCTGCTGGAGGAGGAGGAGGAGGGAGGGGGCAGGAAAGGTAGCCCACAGTGGTCATGAGCTACTGCAGGCTACTGTACCAAGCTAATTCCAGCACCAATCAACCAATCAATCAATCAATCAATCAATCAATCAATCAGGCTTTATTTAATATAGTGCCCTCCATGCAAGATAACCATAAAAGATGCTTCACAGTAGAAAGAAAGAAGAAAAAAAAGAAATGCTCCAGGACTAAAAAGTGTCCCTTCACCTTTCAGTATTCTTTGCACATCTTTTCTCTGCACGATTTAGACTCTTTACAGTCTTCTCACAGACCGAGGTACCAACATCTATGGCATTGCCTCATACATAACCTACCCTACGCAGTTGTGCAAAGCATTTTAATATGATTCAGCAGGAGATTCATTATACTTCAACCCATAAAATATGCATCGTGGGTCCAGCCCTGAGCGACCTGACCGGGCACACGGGGCGAGGCGCTCGGGAGGAATGTAACACATGTCTAACGATCTCTTCTACACCTCCTCTGCTGCAGTTCTTTAACATGAGCGGATCAATACAAAAGACAGCCATGGCCGAGAGAGGCCCCAGGCTCTGTCCAGAGAGAGAACCCAGAGAGAGGCTGGTGCAGCTCATCGACCGCAGGCCAGTATTGGGGATGATGGTTGGCCAGCCTGCCAAGCCTGCCCATCTGTAAAATCTCTGGGCAGGTGGGTGAGTCCTTCATGCGGGGCTAATCTTAACCATCTGATACTAATGACCATCAGGGGCTCTGGGAGTCCTTGACAGGGAGCAGTGCAGGAATGCGCATGGAGAAGTGAAGGAGAGAGCAGCTGCCTGCACTTAGACACTCACAGACAGAGACAGTTACAGGCAGCCATCAAGGAGTTGAAATCTCCACTACATTCAAGCACATCTCCTTCAGTAGTCTTAAACTGTTCAAATTCAAAACACAGTGCAAGTGTGTCACAAAAAGCAAAAACATATGCAAGGCAACTCCTTGAATATATAGGCATGACATTTTTGCTGTGGTGGTTGCCGCAGGATTGGAAATCAATTTACTCCACAGAGAAATAAATTAAATAGAAGGCAACTAGCAGTACCTTATACTGCACAAATAGGTGTTTTAATCTTTCACTCAGTAATACTCCTTGTGTATGGTCTACACAGCAGTAGAGTCCTTAGAGGAAGAACTGGGCTTTCATTTCTCAGCTGTTTGATTCTACAGGCCTATACATAGGTAAGTACAAATGTGCTATGAAAGAAAGTCCCTACATATGGCAAAATACAGGAGGCAGCAGCTCTACATCAGAGAGAAAGAGGGAGAACGAGAGGGAGAGAAAGAGGGAGGGAGAGAGAGAGGGAGAAGAAGAGGGAGATAGATAGATAGATAGATAGATAGATAGATAGATAGATAGATAGAGAGAGAGAGAGAGAGAGAGAGAGAGAGAGAGAGAGAGAGAGAGAGAGAGAGAGGTAACACTGTATGGTCAGACGAATGTGTGGTTAAACATCTCATCCCCAATTTCAAACCTAACAGCATACAAAACAAGGGACTTTTTTAAATGGGTGTTTTTAGGCCAATCCCCTGTCCTTTCTACAAGAGAACAAAAAAAAAAACCCACAATGGATTGTATTATGTAAGCAGCTTGGGGTGGCAAAACAGAGGCATTAGATTTGGATAATGTTCTGCAGCCCAAAAAAACATTCAAATCTATTCTAATCTTGTGGCCTTCGTTCCAGTGGCCTGCTCGCCTGTGGCTGAGGCTGAGGCAAGCAGCTGACTGAAAAATGCCAAGTATCTAAGGAGCAAACAGACCCCCCCCCCCCCCCCCCCCTTCAGTCCCCTCCATGCTAACCCCAATGTTACACAACCAGATTAAACCAGACGGACTGACCACTGCAGGCGCGTCTGACCAGCCCATGGCCGTCGCCTGCGCCAAGCAGCTCTGCAGAAAGGGTTGCTGATGTTTCTGCAGCATTGTGCAGTGTTAGCTGAGCTGTGTGTGCTTTTTGTATGTGTGTGTGTGTTTGTGTTGTGTATTAATCAGGACTATGATTATACCCTTAGGATGATGTCTTATCACGGATGGTGCGGGGAGGGGAGAAAAAAAAAGATCAAAGTCAAATGCAAGGATGTAGGACAAGAGTAATGATCCCTATGGAGGGAAAACATACTCCAACAAAAACAAAGAAGACGTCCAACATGGCAACGCAACGGCAGGCCGCCCAGTTTCTGATCCCCTGACCGATAAGCTCCATGTCCGAACCTTTCTATGGAGGACACAGCAGTAATAATTAAAGAAAAAAAGTCAACACTAAAGGAGTAACAATATGAATAGCATAGTTAAGATGAACCTAGTATTGATCTGGGTGTGGGATGGACGGGGAATTAAGTGTTTCTACACACATCATCAGCACATGAAGATGGCATTTGTATAATACAGTGAGTGTGAGCTGTAGTCAAGATGCATGAATGTTAACTAGTGAATCAGAATGCAGCCAGAGAATTTATTCAGAGGATCCTCTGGCCAAGAGGAGATTTTTAGTGGTTTAGAAAGACCTAACCATCGTAACATATCTACATCATTGGTCTTTAAAGTATGTTTTGACACGGTTGCTGTTAGTCTGGCCTGAGCTATTCTGGGAGATTCGTTTGGTCAACATTAAATACAGAGGCCACTAAAGAAAGTCTTTACCTACCAAGTTCTACCAGAACTGGGGCATCACTCTCTACAAGAAGCTCTTGAAGATCCAACTTTTCCAAAAGGACCTCACGTAACACATCTAACAACCCAATACTCCCAACATGCACTTCATTTCTGCCCTCCCTCTCCCTCCCTCTACCACTACCTCCTCCAACTACACATTAACTAGTACTTAAACTCATGCACTTTCATCCTCTGGTAGTAAGGTTTACCGTAGTGGTACTTATTGTTACCTAAAGTCTCCATTGCTATGTAGCTTGCATGTTGTTCGTCATTTTGTGAGTCGCTTTGGATAAAAGTGTCAGCTTAGTGCATAAATGCATAAATGTAAATTCACTTAAAAAAAAAGCAAGCAGCAATAAGCACTCACCCAGCATGCCAGCGTTGCTGTTGCGGTTGACGGGTTTGGGGGGCGGGACCGGGGGCTGCTTCGCCTGCTGGGTGGCACCACCACCACCAGAGGCAGCAGAGGACGAGGGTGGTGGCAGCGTGCCCGAAGACTGCGTGTTGCCACCAGCGGACGACACTGCCCTGAGAGGCTTGCTGCCACCACCGGCGGACGATGAGGAGGCCGAGGAGAAGGCGGCGGGGGGGTTGTGGACAGGGGTCCGGGGCGGCCCCTCGGTGCCCGGCTCTGGGGTGGAGGTCATCAGCCACTTCGGAGGCATGACTGACTGTTTCGGGGGCAGGGGTTCCCGCAAGGTGTCCCGGATGGCATCGCAGTCGGGCACAAAGTGACTGTCAGACTCTGGAACACACACACCAGAAAAGGGATGCTTAGAGTTCATGGCCACATACAGTACAGCTCAGGAGGATGGTGCTCAGAAAACACATCTCAAAGCAGCCTAATGAGTCATAGTCTGGCTAATACTACACTACACTAACACTTTGCGGAGGTTGTGTCCTTTTCACTGCCTGATTATAAACAGCTGACCTTTTGCCATCTGTGCCAGCTGTGGACATCACTGAGGGGGTGGGAGATGTTATGTACCACTTTAGAGTCTAAGCCAACACATCTGTGTGTTCCTCTCTGTATCTGTCTATCGGCAGCTGATATATAAGGACCATTATCACTCTCTCACTCTCTGCCCAAAGACATTCTATTCTGTAACGCTCTCACTTTCACAACTTTCTTTTCACTCTCAAACGGACTTTCACAATATTTCATCCTTTCTGCCTTTCTTATTCTCACTCTCCATGTCTTAGCTTTACTTTCCATATCTCATTCTCTCTTTCTCTCTCTCTCTCTCTCTCTCTCTCTCTCTCTCTCTCTCAACATCATTCCTCCAACATGATATTTCAAGTTCAGGGTTATTTATTAGCACTAGAGGTTTTTTTTTTTTTTTTATCACAGAAAAGTCTCTGGCTTTGAGATGTAGGTCAGCAAAAGAGATTGAGAGAGAGGGAGGGAGGGAGGGGGAGGGAGAGGGAGATAGATGAACAGGAAAGAATGGAGGTTTATAGAGACAAGCAAGACAAGTGAGCATGAGAAAAGGAAACAGTCTAAAGGTACACGAACAAAAATGAAAACATCTGTGACGTGCCCATTCAAACACACTTCTCTGTTAACACCTCTAGATCCGTCTGTAAAAGGGCCGGACATGACTGTTTACATAGGAGGTGAAGAAAAGAGAGAGCTATTACGGGTCTCCTCCAGGGATCGGTGTGCTTCTAATGGCAGCACTCAGGCTGGAGGAGGGAGAGCGGCGAGAGAGGACTATACTGTGTTAATGAGGAGAAAGAGAGGGGGGGGGGGGTGAGAGAAAGAAAGAGAGAAAGAGAGAGGGAGAGAGAGAGAGAGAGAGAGAGAGAGAGAGAGACACAGAGACAGGGAGGGAAGGAGAGTAAGTGAGAGAGAACAGGAAGAGACGAGTTGAGATG
This sequence comes from Alosa sapidissima, assembly GCF_018492685.1. NCBI lineage: Eukaryota > Metazoa > Chordata > Actinopteri > Clupeiformes > Clupeidae > Alosa > Alosa sapidissima. The sequence continues at coordinate 15,924,142 of NC_055966.1, forward strand.
TTCCTTCCTGTTCTGAATTAAGAAACGGAGCTGGAGCAGGACCTGAGGGGAAACAGGCAGCTCCTCTCCAGCTGGGTCTGGGCCAGAGAGAGAGAGAGAGAGAGAGAGAGAGAGAGAGAGAGAGAGAGAGAGAGAGAGAGAGAGAGACAAGATAAGAGAGAGGTGAGGAAGAGGAACACACCAAACAAACCATGTGAGAGGTGGAAGGGGAGGGGGGAGGGGTAGAGTGAGCGAGTCCACCCCCACTGACACCGCAGTAGTAACGCTAGAGGGACAGGGGAGCACTCCCTTACTGCCTTCACCTGAGCACGTGCTTGTGAGCACGAACTTGTGTCCTTTTCTCCTACACTGCTCTTATTGATGCCTCCTACTACTCCTTCCCTTTTCCTAGCCTAGATGTTACTTCATTCATCTATCTGTCTAGTTTGCCTCCTTTAATAACTGACATTTTAATGCCTTTCTAAACACCATTTTACTTTGAGGTATAGGAGTCTTTTTTTGGCTGGTTGCATCTGTCTGATGTAACCTAAATGTCATGACCCCTGCTGACCCCCTGACTGACCTCTGCGTCCTCTCCCCTCCTCAGTAGACGCGTGCCTGGGGAGGGTGGGCTTCCATTCGGCCTCGGACCGCATCCTCCGGCCGTCCTCGGACAGTCCCTTCTGCAGACCCGGCCTCTTCTCCCCGTTCAGGTGCCCTCGGCCTCCTCCCCCACGCCGCCCCCCGTCGTCCGTATGCCAGCCCGGTCCGTGTCCGTGCCCTGGCCCCGGCCTCCGCTCCTCCCCGCCCTGCCGGCCTCCTCTCCGGCCTTCTCTGGGCTCCTCCTGGCCTGCTGGCGCCCGGTGACCCAAGGCCCCGCCGCGCCGCTCCACGTCCTGGGGGACGCGCACCCACTGCTCCTCCAGCTGGGGCAGCCAGGTTGGGTTGGCGTGGTGGTCCGTGTCGGAGGGGTGCCTGCCGGCCTCGTGGCCCCGTCCACCCCCAGGGCCCCTCACTGGTAGGGTGTGTCCGTTCTTCACATAAGGCGGCTTGGACATGTGGTGGCTGTCATCGGCTTCTGTGAGAAAACACACACACACACACACACACACACACACACACACACACACACCAACAAATCATTGAACTGCACTGACACATTTATTATCACAACACTTTTACTAGCAGAAAACCGTGCCCTGGTGAATGTGAGCAATCATCCATAGGGTGAAAATACACAAACTCTGGTGTTTGTAAACAGTCCTGGCTCTCTTAGTGGGAGACAATCCACGTTGTGGCTCGGCCCAAGCAATAAACAATTCCAGCCAATCAGCACATTGTGCCAGGAGCACGGAAGGAAGGGATATAATCTGACTGGCTGTTCATCTCAAACATAAACAACAATTACAGACTCTGCCTTTAAAGTGGTGCAATACTAATACACCTGCATCTGGAGCAGAGAGACTGAGCACTTCTCATCTCGAGACAGGTGTGAGAGATAACCACCTGCTTTGAAGTCATGACACCTTCCTTGCAGCATTTCTTTGCTTGATTTAGTTTTTTTTTCCCTCCTTTTGAGTTTGAGGAATTTAGAAGCGTTTTTTTCAGGCGCTGTAAACGGGACCTCTTGGGTAGAGAGAGTCGGGCCCTTAACGTGAGCCAGTGACTTTGAAAAGCTTTTGGCTCTCAGGCACAATTTGCTCCACTTTCCACGACGCAAGAAAAACAGCACGTCTCTCTTGCCTCCCCAAATATGAGACGCTCAGGGAAATAAAAAAAAACAATAAACCAAATTTCCTTTGTTTGTGTGATGAAAAGCAACCAAATTCTCCCCATGGATGGCGCTGCAACACACACACACACAGAGAGAGAGAGAGAGAGAGAGAGAGAGAGAGAGAGAGAGAGAGAGAGAGAGAGAGAGAGAGAGACAGAGGGACAGAGAAAGACAGAATTGGGGTATATCAATGTATGAAATACTGGGTGTTGTCAGTTCTATTGGCCTGACGTGAGTGAGATTACAGCCCACCCCCGTTGAGTGACACTGCAAATCTTCCTACACCGCATTATGCCTGGTGGTTACTGTTCACTTGCACAACTATAGCAAACAATAGCAAATCTACCACTTTGAAAATTGAGTTAAGATTCAGGCGTTTGAAGACACTGTACTTTAAATACAGCGAGCAGAAACCTTGTGTGTGTGGAGATTTATCTTTCTGTTGGTCGTCACTCTGAATGCAATATGTTTTGTCATGATGTGAGCAGATGCTCTGCTCGACTTGCGGTGGATGGGATGGAGTTTGGTGTGGTGGGTGTGACCGTTCGTCGAAGGCCCAAGAGGAACTGGTCCTACCGTTGTCAGGAAGCTCCCTCAGCACGCCTTGCTCGATCAGCTCCTGCCGTGGCCGTCTCATCGACATCTTTCTTTCCAGGACTGCGGGAGGAAACGGATGGACACCATGAAAAATAATTCCCAGCCTTTCAACCGAACACAGCAGCGCGGACCAAAACACAACAATGCCCCTCAGAGACGAACAAATCATCTTGCTTGTGTACTGCAAGACCCCACTGCTCTAGGGGAGAGCGTTTTGTGGCTTACACTGAGAGCACAATTATAGTCTTAGAAATGAATGGGATTGTATTCTGAGGCAGCCAGTGCAGCTAATGTCAACAATGTCTCAGCAGGAAAAGCCTGTATTGTTGGGGTAGACCACAAATAACAAAACAGAACATGAGAGAGAGAGAGAGAGAGAGAGAGAAAAGAAGCAGGGTGGGAGAGGGAGGAAGAGAGAGTGGGAGAGGAAGAATGGGAGAAAGTTGGAGAAACGAGAGACGGCAAGGAGAGTGGAGAAAAAAAGATAGAAAGAAACAAATGAATTATGAAGTCAGACAATATAGTGAAAGAAAGAAAGAAAAAAATAAAGAGTGAGAGAGGGAAAGACAAGCCATAGTGTGCATACCTTCTGAAGTTTCCTGAAACTTCTCACTGCTTTTCTTCTTGCGCCATTTCCAGGGCTTGAAGATCTTGCCCAGGGTGGAGAACTTGCCCTTGCGCTTCGGGGGTGGGGTGCCATCCCCTGCATTGCCTGCCTCGCCGCCCGGTGTGCTGTGCTGGTGGTGATCTCCTTCATCATCTAGTAGTGGTGGGGGGGGGGGGGGGGGGGGGGGCAAAAAAACAACAACACAATCAACAAACAGACGCACAAGATGTTTGCAGACTTTGAAGAGACGCCCAACCAGAGCGACCACAGGAGTACTGGCATTCTTCTGACACAAAGCATCTGTTTCTGAAAAAAACATCACTGTGTCTCCATACATACTGGAGTATGTACGTCTTGCATTAAATTATACTGCCTTGCATTCTACATAAATGACAATATATTACAAGCAATAACAAGCATTATATAACACATGCTGTTTCTGTGGGCTGAAATTGAATACTAACACATTTTTTGAGAGCCCATACACGTAGCCATCATACAAGTTCAGGGGCAGCCGTGGCCGTCTATACTTATACATACTTATATAGTTAAACATACACAATGTCAAGAGAGAAAACAATAATAATAAAAAATGCTTGTATTAAGTGAACCGGATAACTATGTCAACTGCAAAGCCAAGATTTATGTAACCATGTTATGTAAATCACGACCAGAACAAAGCATGCAGTTGTATAGGCACAAAACTGTGCGCAAACTCACAAGCGTGCGCAAACACAAAACCATGCGCAGACACACAAGTGTGTTTGTGAGTGTGTGCCCAGAAGGCCTTAACAGTGACGAGTTGCCCATAAAACATCTCATACACTCCCATCACCTTTCCCAGCCTCATCAAAGAGCTCTCACCACAATGAGGCAGGGAGCAACAACACACACATCCACCCACCCACCCACCCACCTAGACACACACACACACGCAAAAACGAAACTATGTTTTGTGTATACACACATACAGGACATGCACTACATTCACTACATCCACACACTCAAGCCCTTTCACTCACATACACACATACAGGACAGACAGACAGACAGACACACACACACACAGAGGAGTGATGGACCTCATCTGTGTGGGTATTATTTTAAACTCCAGGGCTGTGTGTGTTGGCCCGGCCAAGTGAATAAGCTAACCGACTCCTGCACAGAAACCCAATCATGACCAGAATCAGAAGCTGACCATCTCCTCCACCCCTAGTCCACTCACAGCCTGAACTCCTCTCCTCTCCTCTCCTCTCCTCTCCTCTCCTCTCCTCTCCCTCAACCTCTCCTCTCCTACAGCAAGACTACACTGAGCATGTGTGCACAGCTGCTGCTGAGGGACAAACAGAACAGTGATTAAAGGGTCACACAGACATCTGAATGCAACTCATTATAACAAAAAATAAACTGCACACTAAAACGATAATGATTTGCAGAGGGATCACTTTCAAAGCGATTGTGTGAACAGAAACAGCCATTCAGAGACCATCCAATCTTAAAACAATCACATGACAACATTGATATTTCTGAGAGGTTTTAACTTATCATTGGCCAATGTAGACAGTAGCATCATCAGCGTTCTAGCCATCATTAGTCATCATAGGCCCCATGGATGTGTCAATTCAAAAGGGGCGTACTGTGATAATAGTGTTTTAGTCATGGCAATGAAAGACACTAGAATAACCATTTCCTTTACTTCTGTATCAATAGGTTTGTGACCGACAAGATTAACATCACAAGATATTTCAGTGATGCAAGTGGTTTGTCAACAGCAGATGCATGCATGATTAAGGTTGAAATTGGATTCAGTGTGTTGATAGGCGATCCAGTTAACATGTGCCAAGGATGAGATTCCTCGTCGCGCACAGAGATACTAAAACAAGAAACAATCCCTCCACATCCAGGCTGTGAAGGAGGCTCATGGAACATTGCTAATAATTTGCTAATCCTGGCTGCGAAGGAGGCTCATGGAACATTGCTAATAAGTATAAGTATAAGTATATATACTCTTTTGATCTCGTGAGGGAAATTTGGTCTCTGCATTTATCCCAATCCGTGAATTAGTGAAACACACACAGCACACAGTGTACTCACAGTGAGGTGAAGCACACACTAATCCCGGCGCAGTGAGCTGCCTGCATCAACAGCGGCGCTCGGGGAGCAGTGAGGGGTTAGGTGCCTTGCTCAAGGGCACTTCAGCCGTGCCTACTGGTCAGGGTTCGAACCGGCAACCCTCCGGTTACAGGTCTGAAGTGCTAACCAGTAGGCCACGGCTGCCCCAATAATTGTGTAATTGTGTGTGTGTGTGTGTGTGTGTGTGTGTGTGTGTGTGTGTGTGTGTGTGTGTGTGTGTGTGTGTGTGTGTGTGTGTGTGTGTGTGTGTGTGTGTGTGTGTGTGTGTGTGTGTGTGTGTGTGTGTGTGCAATATAATATACACCGCTGACAGATGGTAAAAACAAACACACTGGAAACGAACAAACAACAACATGCATGTCTGTCATGCCCTGTGTGATGTCTAATTTCAGAGAGTGAAGAACAGTCATAAACATGCTTTCCTAGCACGGCATTAGTGACGTTACATGGTGCTGTGTTTCTAAACATTCACAAAAGCATGTGTTGTTTATTTAAAGAACGCACAAAAACCTATCAATCTTGTACACTTGCATGTTCTTCCAAGATATAGCTACACGCCATATCCAAGACACAATATTTACTATTAAAAGCATCAGCACTGGCCCCGGGATACACAGGATGTCCTGGCATGGCGACACTCGGAGCTCCCTAACGCTAGCTCCCAAAACATATCAGGTCCGGGCCGCATCCCACAACACTGGGTCGGCTCGCCGGAGTGCCTCCCAGCCGTGATGCCCAGCTCTGGAGGGCTTTTCACTGGAGCGGCTAACCAAGCTGGTGGGCCAGCTCCAGTAAGCAGGCCAACAGAGTCCCACTGGGAGCAGGGGAGGGTTGGGGGCAGGGGTGGGAGTTTTGTGTGTGTGGTTGTGTGTGCTATGCGTGTGTGCGCTATGTGTGTGTGTGTGTGTGTGTGCGCGCGTGTGTATCATTCTCTTCCACAGGCCCATATGGTCATCAGCTGTGACTTGGCCAGTGGGGTAAGCAGAGTAAGGATTAGTCCGGTGCTTACTTCATTAACCAGAGAGGTCCATGATTTAGGCCCTGACACAGTCACGGTTACTTGCGCTACTTGCTGGATGGGTGGATGGATGGATGTATAGATGGCTTATTGACTGGGCTGGGTTGGCTCGGCAGGATGAAATAGTGCCAGTTGATTTTTCTGCAGAGAAGTTACTTGTGAGTGTGGAGCACTAAGTCTAGTCTGAAGGGGAAGAGGCCACAGCCAGCCCCATAGCAATATCAGCCCTGTGAGATGCCAAACCTCAGCCCTCTTGAGCCTACATCAACCATTTCAATAGAGGAGCCACAAAATAAATACTACTTAGTTCCGTATATAGGCTATATTTCACAAGGAAGTGTGCAAAAGCCATTAAAGATGTAATCTCTTCCTGATTAGGCTTCACTAGAAAGTAACATGATCAGACTGGCTTTGTTTCCTACACTTCAGTGAGTTTGGTGCACACTGAGCATCATTTTATTTCACGAACCCCTGGTGATGTAACAATAAATTATTTTGGATCTCCTTTTGGCTGTATAGTACCACTTTGAATGTAGACTTTGTCGTTAAAATGGGAGACAGTTGAGAGCCAGGTGTGGGAGAGAACGTCCCTTCTCACTTCTGCTGGTGGAACACCTTTTCCATGGTGATTCTGCTGATACACACACATTCCACTAAGCGACGTACCACACACACACACACACACACTGCACCAAGCTACGTACATGCGCCATGCCGTACAAACAAGACAGAGGAAATTACCAATGTCCCCAACTTCCTCTAACAGGAGACTAAACTAAAACATGATGTAAAATATGTCAGCATATACACAAACACAAAGACAGCATGAGGGAACCAACTACACTCTTAAAACGAATGTGTTGAAAACAACACAACATGTGTTGTTTTAAACACATCTCTGTGTCCAGATACAACACAGTATGTGCTATTTCCTTTTTTTCATTTGTTACACAATATGTGTTGAAAATAACACCGCTCGCATTGAAAACAACACAACTTTTGTTTTTTAACACCTCTCTGTTTAGATAGGGACACATTAATTTTAAGAGTGCAGGGTTTCATGCCCCAGCTTTAAAGGACAACACCAGCACAAGAACAACCTAGGGTCTATTTTTGGATGATAACACGTGTAAACGTTTGTTGGGGACCAAAACAACGTTATTTGGTGTGGTTCTGAGTAAAACCAGTATGCATTTACAACTAAATAGCATATAGCATAGCCTTTGGAGGCAGCTTCCATACATCAAAGTATATCACTCTTTTCAGCCATTAACAAAAACAAAAATCATACACTATGCTATCTATCTATGCTATACTATCTATGCAACTATAGTGAGGGTCTCTGCAGACAAACTGAAGCATTTTTACTTTTGTAAGTGTATTATCTTACTATAATTCCGGTCGCTGCCATCTTGTCAGGATATAGTCCATACAAGTCGACTTCTCCTAGCAAGTTTACACCCATGTCATCCAAAAATAGACCCTAGGTTGTTTTTAAACCGGAATTGTCCTTTAAAGGAAAATTCCGGTATTTAGCACTTTGAGTCCCTTTTCTGGTTTGTTTTGGATGAACTAGAGTGGTGGACATCGAAATTTTGACAATTGGTCCTGTCTCGACTTTTCTGACTCGTTTTGAATCGCCTTTACTGCTTCAGAGTGGCTGCCTACAGGCATGCACAAACATGTCCTTAAAACAACCCCTAACGTTCGTTTTCAAAACTGTGCAACTCACCGAGCGGTTAGTGGTGTTCGTTGATTATTAAAATCAAATATATCGGTGCAATGTATAATTTCCAGCCGTCTTATTTGCTATTGTGGAACAATTTTTTCAGACACCTCGCAACCGTGTATAAACTTCCGCTCAATATTTGAGCCTGAAGCATAGACGGTGGCGCAGTAATATCAACGTGCAATGAGTCTTCCAACAGAAAATGGGATTTTACAAAATGCCAAATAAAACACGACAGAAATTGTATTTCGCTATGCTACTTGTTTTGGAACATCAACGAACACCACTAACCACTCGGTGAGTTGCACAGTTTTGAAAACTAAAGTTTGTTTTAAGGACATGTTTGTGCATGCCTGTAGCAGCCACTCTGAAGTAGTCAAAGGCGATTCAAAAGAGTCAGAAAAATCGAGACAGGACCAATCGTCAAAATTTCGGTGTCCACCACTCTAGTTCATCCAAAACAAACCAGAAAAACCACTCAAAGTGCTAAATACCGGAATTTTCCTTTAACTTGAAGTTATATGGCAAAATGGCTTAAAACTGGTGTCCCTTACTATACTCACTGTGAAAGACCATGAGAACTGCACAGCTAGCTATAGCCTATTGTTAATCATAGTTGTAATAACTGCCTACAACCAGGTCATATGTGCTACATTACAAAAGCATAGCAAGCAACAAGTGTTTGAGAGATTATTTTCAAATGTGCAAAGACATTTTCAAGATTATTTTCAAGTTTGCTGCACCTAACCCTGTACAGCTCAGAGGCTTTCAACTTTGCAACAGAGTGGAAAAAGAGAGTGCTGGTAGTGCTGGTGGGGGGGGGGGCTCTATTGTTCCCCCTCCCAGAGGAAAGGTGTGACACATCCTAACTCCGAAACACAACCCTGACGAGCATCAGCGTGGCCTGCAGACAGGGAAATCAGTGAGCATCAGGCTGCTAAAGAGGTCCAGCCCAGAGCGGTCCTAACCTGGGGTCCAACTGCCATGGTGGCCGGAGAAGAGGCAGCAAGCCATGGGGGATGAGCAGGAGGAAGATGAGGAAGAAGAGTAGGAGGAAGAGGAGGTTTGCAAGCCTGCTCTTTGTCCGTTATCTCCGTCGGTCAGGTAACAAATGGGGTCAAAAAGTAGACATATCGCATAACGGAGATACGAAGGAAAGGCAAAAAAGTAAATCAAGTTCCCTTCTCGTTCATCCCAATGTTTTGTTACATGGAGGAAATGTCCATTCTTGTTCATGTAGGTCCCACGACAGACATTGTGCTTCAAACATCCAACCGACTTCCAGCCTACTGGGCAAACAGTGAGTCAGAGATGAGGGGAAAACTACGTTCTTTGTCAGGCCGAGGAGCCGCACAGAGACAAGTCAACAGTCTGGCTGTGTTGGAGAGACCAGAGCAGGGAGGAAGAGAGGGTGACAGAAAGGGGGAAAGAAAGAAAGTGTTGGAAGAGAGAGAGAGAGAGAGAGAGAGAGAGAGAGAGAGAGAGTGAGTGAGAGAGAGAAAGAAATAAAGAAAAAAAGCAAGAAAGAAAGAAAGAAAGAAAGAAAGAGGTCAATTTGCTAATTCTTGACTATGTCAAACACAAGGCAAATGCTTAAGGTTTGGGAATCCATTAGCCGCCCAAGCCCATTCTCTATAATATAAATCACATAGGTCTCTTTCCACGACTGCACAGGAAACCCTGCAGGCCCTTAGCTCCAGCAGGAGGAGGACTGCTTTGTAATCCCACAGGTACAGATCCCTGGTTCAGTGGTTCCTTGGCTCCTGCTGTCTATCCCAGAGAAACTAGCAGAGGCAACCTTGCAAACTCCCCAGAGAGCACGGTGACAACAACGAAACAGTCAGGTTTCAACACGATGGGCTGGAAGCCACCTCTCCCTCCTTCTCTCTCACTCTCTCTCTCTATGAGGCTATTTTTCTGAGGCCAGGTTCTGTGCTGTTGATCAGAGATGTGCCGACAAGTGCAGGTCTTCGCAGCCGTGTGTGTGAGGATGGCAGAGGAGCTACTACCATATGTGTGGCTAGTGTGCCCTAGTGAGTGTCACTGACTAAGCTACTGACTCCAGGAGAAAACACCCTCTCAGAGCAGGAGGAGGAGAGGAAGGGGAGGGGGTGGAGGGAGAGGCCTGGGAAACAGAGGGAGGAAACGACACCCCACCCTCATCACAACAGAGAGAGAGAGAGAGAGAGAGAGAAAGAGAAAGAGAAAGAGAAAGAGAGAGAGTGAGTGTGTTTGTGAATACGTGTTTGAGAACCCCCTGCCCCCCCCCACCCCGCCCAACTCGTCGGCTGTACAAAAACAGAGCAAACCCAAAACAAAGAGATGACGTACAAACAGAAAGCCACTCACGCCCCAGCTGGTTTCTGTGGTCTTCACCATGAATTTGCACGTAAAAGCCAAAAGCCCAGGCTGCCCGACATGGCAGCCATCTGAGAGTCAAGAGCTCCCGGCTAAGTGCTCCGTCCCCAGCCCCCATCTCCACCACGTTCAAACAAGAGGCCATTAGATGATATTGTGTTAGTAAGCAGGAAACGATTTCCTCTGCTTTGAGCAGACTAATGGAGAGGTGGAGAGGTCGAGAGATGAGGAGGTGGAGGTCCGGCTGTTATAATGACCTGCTGAGTCAAACGAAGTTCAGGCCTTTATTCTACAGTCAGCAGTTAACTTCAACCGTTTAGTATTAGATGGGGCATTTCCAGCTCGTCACTCTGAGAGCTCTGTTGCCATGGGTGCAGTCTTAAGAGAATGACAAACAGTTGGGACAGGAGGTGACCACCAGTCCATGCTGAACGCTCATCCAGGACCGACCGAGGCCATACACCCTGGCCGTCAGCAAGACTGATGAATTTATGCTTTAGAAACAAACATTTCCCATAAGAACAATAAATCCAACACATTTTTGGAGTTTGTGCCATAGCAGGCTTTAATTTTGGGCTCGGAGTCTGTACCAGACTGTAGTACTTCTCGAACCTCCCTCTGTCTCCGTCACTTTGGCTCTTTCCCTCTCGTTTACTCTCTCTCTCGTTCTCTCTCACTCTCTCTTCTGTTGTTGAATCCCAGTACTCATTCACCATTGCACTTGCACATGCGGTGCAGCATCATATGGTGCACCTGCCCCTTCACGCTTGATTGTGAATCAGTGCCTATTTGCTGTATATGCTGTATATGCTGCGTGTGTGTGTGTATATGCTGTGCGTGTGTGTGTGTGTATATGCTGCGTGTGTGTGTGTGTGTGTGTGTGTGTAGTATATGTGCATCAGGTGTGCAGAGGACCCATGTTCGGAGTAGAAGAGCTGTGATGGCTCTGTGCAGTAGTAGTAGTAGCAGCAACAGCAACAGCAGGCAGGCAGAAAAGCAGGCAGGCAGGGACTGGGAGGCAGGCAGGCAGGTTGCCTGGAGCAGCTTGTGTGCTTACATAAGAGTCTGCCTCCACCGGGAGCACTGAGGAGAAACACTCCTCCCTCCCTCCCTCCCTCCCTACTCAACCCCTTTTTTATCACTAACTCTCTCTCTCTCTCTCTCTCTCTCTCTTACCCCCCTGCCCTCTCACTCATCATTCACTCACTACCCCCCCCTCCCATCTACCCATTTCTCTCTTTCATTCTCTTTCTCCCTTGTTTGGGCACTGGAAGCTCACTTCAAAAGACTGTCAGCTCCTTCCTACCCACCAACTTAACTCGGCTCAAAGCCTACTGCACTACACTCTACAACTACACTCCTCATTATTCACCATGTTCAGTTCTCTCTCACATTCTCTCTTTCTTTTTCTATCTTTTTCTTTCTCTTTCTCTCTCATTCGCTCTCATTCTCTCTCCTCAACTCACAGAAAGAGGACCCATTTCAATGTTTCTGATTCCACTGAAAAAAAGAAAAAAAAACACTCCCAAAATCCCCCGGCACGCGGTGACATTTCACCTGTTGGAGCCGAGTACAGGACAACCTGTAAGCCAATCCATCTGAAGCTGGAACAACAGGCAGCCCAAGAGAGGAGCTGAGATTGGAGAGAGAGAGAAGGGAGTCCGCAGGGAAAACAAAGAGGCCACTATTGCAAACGTGAAACCCAAACATGCTGCTTGGCCTGCCCAGGCGGGCAAATGACTACTAGCCTTTCCATGCAGAAATAGATGCTCAGCTGTGTGTGTGTGTGTGTGTGTGTGTGTGTGTGTGTATGCGTATGCATGCGTGTGTGTGTATGCATGCGCGTGTGCGTGTGCGTGTGTGTGCACGTGTGCGTGTGTGTGTGTGCGCGTGCGTGTGTGTGTGTGTGTGTGTGTATGCATGCATGTGTGTGTGTGTGTGTGTGTGTGTGAGAAAGATGAGTGTGTGTGTGCATATGCTTGCACGTGTGTTTGTGTTCCAGTTTTTTCCACTCTGGGTCATGACGTCACACTCAGCAGTAGATCTGCACAAACACAATCCAAGAGCAGCGCATCAGATGCCATGTTCCATAAATAATTCTGTGCCAATGCTGTTCAGCCGCTCTGCCATTGGACGATGGCAAGCAGAACTTTCTATGCCAGGCCTTTCTGTGATGTTGTTTACTAGCATCACTAGGTCCATGACTCACTGAGGTCCACTCACATGAACACCTGACGTGCCGGTATCAGGGTACCACACTAACTCCAACACACACCACAACACACAGGGTTGGGTCACACAGTAGGCACACCCAAGCTGAACAACACTGGCCTAAAAAAGCTGAGGGGTACACCAGCTTACTGGCTTACCCAGGTAACGTCGGAGTTACCACTGATCTCAAAACAATATCACTTTTCACAATTGTCACTTCAGAAGCAATACAAATACATGCAGTAAAACATTCTTTTGAAGGTCAGAGGTTACTCCCAAAGCTTCCAGGGTAAGCCAGCAACCTCGCCTCACAGCACATCCCCCAGACCTTCCAAATGCTTCCTCAAAATAACAAAGGATGAGCATTGAGCAACACAGTAGAACAGTGCCGTTAACATGGACAGTGAGCGATGACACATGACCTGTACATTACTGCCGGCAGTCTCAGAGCTCTCCAGTCGTGAAGGAGGAGAATCATCCTGTGAGTGTTTAAATCAGAAACAGTCTCTTTCCCCTATACTTAAATCATTAGGAGCCGTAGCAGGCATGATATCCCCCGGCCAAGACTAACAGCAGGGGAGAACCTAGTGTGAGTGAGAGGACAGACAGACAGACAGAGGGAGGGAGAAAGAAAGAGAAAGAGACAAACAGGGAGAGGGAGGACCACCGTGAGATATACGTGTGTGTGTGTGTGTGTAAATGTCAAATCTTTATGAGAGAGCGTGTGTGTGTGTGTGTGTGTGTGCTTTATGAGAGGAGGAGATGAAACCCTGCTCATGTTTCCCAGCTCAGTGACTCAGCCCAGTCTGCGGCCTGCAGACCCCCACGTTCACAGGCTCCCCCTGAGAGAGAGGCCAGCGCCATGCACTCAGACTGAGGGTTCCCACTCAAAACCAAATGTAAAACACTTTTCCCCGACAAAACCCCTAAATTTCCATGACCTATAATGAGATAAGATTTCAGAGCAGCCGCGTAGCGTTCAAGAATCTTTGCTTTTTTTGAGCCGAATATGAATAAATGGGCATTGAATAAACAAAGGTGGGCTTACCATCATCACCACTCAAACAAGCAGTAAAGCTAATAACCAGATATACTCCAAATCTATGTGGTAATATATTTGTATGAATGTGTTTTGGCAAGTATATTTTAAAACGCTACAACAAAATTCACTGATATTCCATGACTTTGCCCCAAATATGATAAAATTCCCTGAAATTCCATGGGGGACCCGTGGGAACCCTGCACACTCACACTCATCAGGGTGCAGTGACACGACCCTCTGATCTAGGATCAGCCATGTCTATCCTCCAAAGGAGAAAGGTAACACAGAGGCACACTGAGAGAAGTCTAGTCCTCAAATTGTTAGTCCATCCAGCAGGAGGAAGATATTAAGAAAAGAGTCTTTTCTGCTTAACGGTTTTTCTTATGGGTGAAGGCCTTTTTGACAGAAATGGCTGAATGGGAATCATGGATGAATGAATGCATAAACACACTCACACACACGCACACACACACACACAAACCAGATCAGACAAAAAGCCTTTTTTAATAATGTCGCTGACATTCTCAAGAGCTATTACTTGTGTGAGCAAACAGTCATAACAACGACAACAACAACCCCACCCCCCCCTCTCCATCTCTCTTTAAACCAAAAGAGTGACAGCCCATGATAATAATAACAAGGCATCGTTTAAAGGGAAAGGCTTGGAGAGCAGCCAGCAGACTGGAGAGCAGCACACTCACCAGAGACAATCCTATTCCCCCTAATCCCCCCGGGAGAGAGGGGGGAATAATACATTTTCAACCCTTCCAATATTTCCCCACATTTCCTGCATAAACACTTGGATCTGCTTTGGTTAAGCTGTTTGTTTTCAATGTACTAAGAAGGGAGAATGCCTTTGGTTTCTTGTTCACAGTTGCAGTCTTTACACACATTCTTTCAGCAACACACAGACAGACACAGACAGACAGACAGACAGACAGACAGACAGACAGACAGACAGACAGACAGACAGACAGAGAGACAGAGAGACAGAGAGAGAGAGAGAGAGAGAGAGTGGAAGTGGAAGAGGTATATAAACACTACAAGGTAATTCTACTGATCCTCTTGACTTTACAGTACATTCCAACATTAGTGATAGACCTCAGACAGAGACAGAGACAGAGACAGAGACGGAGATCAACACAAGATGTCCAGAGTTCCCAGAGATTAGTTCACCTAGATCTATACTTCTGCACCACATAGCCTAAAATAAAGGCCTTTGCGATAATGTATTTATATGGGCTGGCTTGCTTGCGTGCTCTTGTGTAGAATGGATTTTATCAAGGGCTGCATCATAAAATTCCTCAGCATCCAGCCGGTCTTCACTTCACTTCAAAGCGAAAACATTCCCCTTCAGGAGGGGCCACCGTCTCTCTCTCTCTCTCTCTCTCGCTCTCTCGCTCTCTCGATCTCTCGATCTCATGTCCAAAGGAACTCAAGCCCTAGCTTCAACAACAACAACAACAACAACAACAACAACAACAACATCACCACCACCACCACCATTCCGCCGCACAGGGATGATCACTGATGCAAACCTGCGCTCTCTGGTACACTGCTAATGTCAAGCTGTAATGAAGTGTGAAGATATTAGTCATAGGTCTGGGCTTACGGTAAACTGGTTGGATATTAGCGATAAATAAGGGTTGGGCGGGTACAGAGAGATGGTTGAAAACAGACCTACAGACATAAGTTAGTGCTGGTTGACATTTGACTGCCTGTACAACATCTCTAAAAGGCTACCAAAATGCAGTGTTTTTGTATAAGTTCAGTGGAATGGTCACTATTAAATCGAAAAATGTGTAGTCCTGCATGCATCTGAGCATGTGAATGTGTGTACCCGTAGTCTGGGTATGTGTGTGTGTGTGTGCGTGTGTGTGCTGTCTCTTATGTGCATGAGTGTGTAGGCGTACACTCTTAAAACGAATGGGTGGTCCCTATCTGGACATAGTGATGTGTTAAAAAACAACGCAAGTTGTGTTATTTTCAACATATACTGTGTAACAAGTAAAAAAGGAAACAACACAAACTGTGTTGTCCCTATCTGGACACAGAGATGTGTTAAAAACATCGCAAGTTGTGTTGTTTTCAACTCATTTGTTTTAAGAGTGTATAAGAAGGGATCACTCACCGCTGTGTGTGTTGCTGTCTTGAGGTGTGCTCTCCACCGGTAAGGTCTGGCCCATGCTCCTGCCCCGTCAGGGCCCCAGCGCGTGTAACACTGCCCAGAGACGCGCCGTGCACCGCCCCGGGCACAACACACACACGCAAACCTGGTCCCAGACCCACCTGCCCTCTGTTTCCGGAGTCTGGATCTAGTCTTCCACAGACTTCAGACACAGTCTGCAGTCAAACTCTTTCTTCTCCCTCTCCCTCTCTCTCTGCTTCTCACAGTATCTGTTTTCCCAACAGTACGCCTTCTCCTCCCCTTCCTTCTCCTGCGGTGCCTCTCTCCAACCTTTCCTCCCACCCTCTCCTTCTTCTCTCCTCCCTCTCTTATTCTCCTTCCCTGATTCCCTCCCTCTCTCTCTCTCTCTCTCTCCCCCTCCCCGGCTCACTAACATATGCTGACCCTCCCACCCAGTTCATATGTAAGCCAGCAGATTTGAGCTGCCACAGATGGATGCCAATCATTCCAGCGTGCAAAGGTTAAAGTAAGTGTGTGTGCGCGCGTGTGCGCGTGCGTGTGTGTGTGTATGTATGTGTGTGGTTTAGAAGGAGAAAGTGAATGAGAAAGAGTGTGTGTGTGGGGGGGGGGGGGGGTTCGGGGAAGACTGAGTGAGAGGAAGGGTGAGAGAAAAAAAGTGAAGGATTGAGAGAAAGAGAGAGAATGTAAGAGATTAAGAGGCAGCTCTGTGTGTGTGTGTGTGGAGGGAGGTGCAAAACTTTAATTAGGCCAGTGTGTGTGCCAGTTGAGTGTGTTATGTGATGAGCTTGTGTGTGTGTGCTCGGGGGTGGGGGGGGGGGATTGGCCAGAGAGAAGGAGAGGGAGGAAATGACATCATATCTCAAAGCTCTCCCACCACACAGCTCCATATTCACAAAGAGCCATAGAAACACAAGTGCTGCAGTGACATCATTCCCATGGTGCTTGATGCTTCCGCTGGCATGACTTACAATCACAGCCAATCCACTGCAACTGCTCTCCGCAGGCCACTGCACGGTCCACATGCAGTAACCTTGACCAGACAGTCCCTAGACAAGACACTCTCTCTTACACACACCCCACAAAGCCTAAACACACACACACACACACACACACACACACACAGCTACTTGCACGACAACAAGCAGGACCTCCTGTGGGAAAAACAATGGAGTCCTCCGTGCAACGCAACACCGCATGTGCTGCCTCCTGGGGGTCAGAACGGGCAGCACACCCGTGTGTTTGGACATGGCAGTCGGCCACTGGAATGCCTGGCATGTGGATCCAGCCTGCATTGATAATAAGCCTGGAGAGGTGGGGTGAGGTGAAAGAGTGTATGTGTGTGTGTGTGTGTAGGGGGAGGGCGGGGGGTGTTCTCCCCTGACTGACCACGGAGTCCCACGTGGTCTCCGTTGCCTGCCTTTCATCCTGCCCCACACTAATGCTTCAAAGACCCAGTGTAATGTGAGTCCTTCCACTTCAGCAAGGCTCGCAGTGAGTTAGGGAGAACAGAGGTAGAAAAGGCTGATGAGGGCTGTAGGTTAATGAACACATTTTACTTGCACTGCTTTCACTTCCGGGTCAAAGGGCATGAACGGGTGAGAATGGGATACAGAGGTCCCTAACCGCATGTGGCATGACTATACAAAGAATCTAAGTGGTGCAGGACAAGGAGAGGATGGTGAGAGAACAACTCTACAGACAGAGGGACGAAAAGAGGAGAGTTGTGGTGCAGCTAGGCAGACATAAAAGAAAAAGGGACCGTTTGAAAGCGTATAAAGAGTATTGAAAGAGACAGAACATGGACAATGAAGTGCAGAGTCTTCTGACAAAGTGCACAGACAGTGTGGATATTTTTAACACGCTCGACACTGACATCAGACAAATCACATCGGCAGAAATTAAAAATGCAAAACATTCCCCACAGCAGGGTAGAGGAAGCTGAATTCTGCATGCATCCAACTACTCAGCTCTGTAAGAAATGCATACAACACACACACACACACACACACACACACACACACACACACACAGGCTTCCTGGACGGAAAGACACTTTCATGTGAAGAATAAATCAGGTTGATTTCAGGAACAGAAACAATGAGTGTATCCACCTGATTTTCCTGTTCTCAACTTCTGTCTTTATGTAACATCCAAAAGTTGAAAAAGGCACAAGCTAACACTAGACGTGAGACCAAAATATTATTGAGACCAGTGAAAATACATTAGATGCTGCTCCTAAACAAATCTAATATTTTTAAATAATATAAAATGCTATACCTTGATTTTTACAACCACAGGCAAGGTTTCAGGTGTTCCTCCTTACATGAGAGCCCCTGAACTCTGATGTGAGGAAAGACCAAAACAAGTCTGTGCAAACACTCAACCAGACAGCCAAGGCAAAAAAAAAATATCACAATAAGTACTGGCCCTTGACCACTATGCTCTAGCTCAGTGGTTCTCAAATGTGGGGGATCAGTGGTTCTCAAATTAAAGTATTTTTGCATGGATTCTACTTTTTAAATATATGTATATGCAAAAATACTTATTTATTATATAAAAACAATTATTTAATAAATATTTCAGGAAAATATAAGTTCATAAAATGAATGTTATATTTCAGTAGGCTATGGTCACTGTTTTCACTACATTAGTTTGAATCATTTGCAATAAATGTAGTCATGGATTATTAAAATTTAAAATGTTCAAAATAGTTTTTTCCCAATGTTTAAATTTTGTATGTGTTTATCAGTTCCAAAGTTTAATAAATTAGACACTAATGGCACAGTGCTTTGTTTTAAGTCTTTTTTTCTCAACTAAAGATGCTTTGCGCTGGTTACATGGCTGAAAAAATATTTCACAGGGGGTACATCACTGAAAAAAGGTTGAGAACCATTGCTCTAGCTGACCACAAGAATATGTGTCTCACTCACAACCCTCCAGGGCCTGCTCATAAGGACACTACTCAAGAAAGTGATGACAGAGTGATGAACTCGCCCCCACCTACTCCACAGTGACAGTGCACACCAAAGGCAGCATCTCTGGCGATGGCAAACTGCGTTCAAACACAAAAGACAGCATGACCAAGCACAAGAGAGACGCCCCTCTGGCACTGGGCTGGGGGATGATATGGGATGTGCTTGTCTCTGCTAGGGCAAGGTGTTTGTGTGCATGCGTGCGAGTGAGGATGTGTGTGTGTGTTTGTGTGACGTGGGGAGAGAAAGAGAAAGACAGAGTGTGAGTGTGAGAGAGTGTGTGAGTGTGTGTGTTTCATTTCCATGCATGAGGGGCTGTTATCTAGACTCCAGCACACCCAGTGAGATTATCTCTGCACACACACACACACACACACACACACACACACCCCTCTCTCAAGAGAGGAGAGTGTCTGAGGCTTAGAGGGGGTAGGGAGAGAGAGGGGGCAGAGAGGAAGGAAGAGAAATGGAAATGGAGGAAAAGAGAAAGGGAGGAAGAGGAAGAAAGAAAGAGAGACAGAGTTCACAATGTGGGACAGATGGTAAAAGGAAGACGAGGAGAGTCAATGAGAGACTGACAGAGATAAGAGGCTTCCACCACACCGGACACTGAACACAAACGACAAGCCCAAAAGCAGAGCAATATAACCCCAAAAAAGGGGAGAGAGAGAGAGAGAGAGAGAGACATCTCACACATCTTCCTGGACACCCCCACAACAGCCTTCCTCCTCCTCCAGCCATCTGATCAGGCTCCATTCACGTCTGAACTACCTTCTTCAACATCACACCTTACCAGACACCATACTGCCTAAAAGAGAACCATACCAGAGGCAAAATACATGAGCCCCATGATCACCCCATGAACGCCAATATGGCAGCAGGCTCTACACATATCCCGCCCCTTCCTGTATGCCTCCCCATTCACTTGAATAGGAAAATAGCTGCCCAATTACTGCCCAAAGTGCGTTGCAAGATGGCCGCAGGGTGGGAGGACTTACCTATAAGGACCTTGCTATAAACTGTGTTGTGGGGGGGGGGGGGGGGGGCGGTCAGACTGAGACTGGACTTCTGAAGGAGAGCAGGTTTACGGCCCGCCTTCCCGTCCTCTATGGCCCACTTAGAAGCGTCTCTGCTGGGGCACGCTTCCAAAGAGGGCCTGACACTCCGCAGACGCTCCCAAACCTGCTCACGTGACCCAAAAAAGAGGGCTAAACTGAACTTCTGCTCCAGGGGGCACAAGTGTGGACACACACACACACACACATTCTGTCTCTTTCTCTCTCTCAAACACACACACACACACATTCTGTCTCTTTCTTTCTCTCTCTCAAACACACACACACACACACACACACACACACACACACACACACACACACACACACACAGAGACACACACACACACCTCACAGGGTGTCATCTTCAGCTGCAACCAACTAACTGACAAAGCCCTGGTCCCAGCGCCAGCGAGGGCTACATTACTGCAGCAGAGGGGCTGGAGAGAGAGAAGTGCCTTACCCTGCGTCGTCTTAGCTTTCCCCGGGTCTCTACAGCACACAGAAATGAACAAATTATCAGGCTTGCAGAGCCCACCTGAGCTCAGAATGCCTGTAGGGGTTGGAGGGGGCAAGAGACTGAGACACACATCAGAGATGAATAGAGAGAAGAGACAGAGAGAGAAAGAAAGAAAGAGATAGAGATAAAGAGATAGAGAGAGCGAGAGATAGACAGACAGACAGACAAGACAGAGACAGAGAGAGAGAGAGAGACAGACAGACAGAGATGGAGAGAGAGAGAGAGAGAGATAGAGAGAGAAAGAGAGAGAGACAGATAAACAGAACGAGAGTTATCCGAGAAGATGCAATGTTCTGGAGGGCTGAGAGCGAATTACAAAGCGTGTCTCTAAGGAGCGCTTACCTCCATCAGGGTTTTATCACAGTAATTAACCCAGAGGCCCCTTAAACTGAAATAGCCGGCACACAGGCTCAACTAAACTCACACACCCCCAGCTCCAACTCCAGGGGAGGCACATAAGGTCAACTGGTCACGCTAACAACCACTAGTTCACGCCAAACAGATCAGTCAACCAGCACAAATGCAGTCTCTACACTTATGCAACCCAGGTCCGTATGGCTACACACACGAATATAAGTGAAAACAAAGTACAAATACAAACCCCAAAAGATGTCATGATAAAAAGCCCCCAAAGCCCTTTCACAAACACACACACACAAGAAATATAACTCAAATAGGAAGCACTTATGCCCTTTTCTGTTATATTTGACGCCGGCAAGGTATCACTCTGAGGTCAACTATTCTTTAGTACATCCACCAGCCACAGCCCCAACATCAGCTGAACACACAATGAGTCATCAACACGCCTCTCAAAATACCTCCAACTGAAACAATCTTTCACCATTTGTTCAAGTTCCGGTTGGGCAAATCGAGTTTAAGAAAGATTTGGAGAAATCCACTCTTAATGGACACTTAAAGCAGTACATTGTCTGAACCAATCATGGCAATCATGCAAGTAAGACACCCACCCTCTGCACTGACAATCAGTCATCCATCCGTGCATCTCCATCCACATCCATCCATCCAAATATCTACCTATCCATATCCATCCATATCATCTACATCCAAACATCCACCCATCTACATCCAAATATCCACCCATCCACATCATCTACATCCAAATATCCACCCATCCACATCATCTACATCCAAATAGCCACCCATCCATCCACATCTAAATATCCATCAATCCATCCACCCATCCAAATATATACCCATCTAAATCACCCCTGTTCCAATCATGCATGATTAAAATCAGTATAATGACACTAATCTTGACTCACTAAATGGGTCGTGCTCAGGTAATCCAGAGCGGCACTTGTGAGTTCAGTCAGGTATGCAAAGCCAGGGAAGATGAAGAGCACACAGAGGCGAGTGGGAGGACCGTGGAGGGGAGGGCAGGGGAGGATGGAGGATCGAGTATCC